>NC_083697.1:41500000-41770000 GCF_033118175.1 Dama dama | reverse complement strand
AAACTGCCAACATCCATTGCATCATAGAAAAAGCAAGAGAATTCCAGAAAAACATCTACTTTTGCTTCATTGACTACGCTAAAGCTTATGACTGTGTGGATCACAACAAACTGTGGAAAATTCTTGAGGAGATGGAAATACCTGACCTGAGAAACCTGTATGCATGTCAAGAAGCAACAGTTAGAACCGGACATGGAACAATGGACTGGTTGAAAACTGGGAAAGGGATATGGCAAGGCTTTATATTACCACCCTGCTTATTTAACTTCTATGCAGAGTACATCATGGGAAATGCCAGGTTGGATCAATCACAAGCAGGAATCAAGATTGCCAGGAGAAATATCAATAACCTCAGATATGCAGATGATACCACTCTAACGGCAGAAAGTGAAGATGAACTAACGAACCTTTTGATAAAGATGAAAGAGGAGAGTGAAAAAGCTGGCTTAAAACTCAGCATTCAAAAAATTAAGATCATGGCATCTGGTTCTTTCACTTCATGGCAAATAGGAAAATAATGGAAACAGTGACACAACTTTATTTTCTTGGGTTCCAACATCCCTGCAGATGGTGACTGCAGCCATGAAATTAAAAGATGGTTGCTCCTTGAAAGAAAAGCTATGACAAACCTAGACAGCATATTCAAAAGCAGAGACATCACTTTGCCAATAAAGGTCTATCTAGTCAAGGTATGGTTTTTCCAGTAGTCACGTATGGATGTGAGAGTTGGACCATAAAGAAGGCTGAGCGCTGAAGAATTGGTGCTTTTGAACTGTGGTGTTGGAGAAGACTCTTTAGAGTCCCTTGGCTTGCAAGGAGATCTAACTAGTCAATCCTAAAGAAAATTAACCCAGAATATTCATTGGAAGGACTGATGTTGAAGCTCCAATACTTTGGCCACCTAGTGAAGAGCCAACTCACTAGAAAAGACCCTGATGCTGGGAAAGATTGAAGGCAGGGGGAGAAGGGGATGACAGAGGATGAGATGGTTCGATGGCATCACCAACTCAATGGACATGAGTTTGAGCAAACTCCAGGGGATAGGGAGAGGCAGAAAAGCCTGGCATGCTGTGGTCCATGGGGTCTCAAAGATTCAGACATGACTGAGCGACTGAACAATAACAACTGAGAGCATCACTGAAGCTGAGCTTCTTATAATTACATGAGAAGTGGCCGAAGGACTTGATGTTGACCATTCTATGGTCATTCGGCATTTGAAGCAAACTGGAAAGATGGAAAAAGCTCGATAAGTTGGTGCCTTGTGAGCAGACCGAAAATCAAAAGAATTGTCATTTTGAAGTGTTGTCTTCTCTTATTCTACGCAACAACAATGAACCATTTCTCGATTGGATTGTGACATGCAATGAAAAGTGGATTTTATATGACAACTGGCAATGACCAACTTAGTGGTTGGACCAAGAAGAAGCTCCAAAGCACTTCCCAAAGCCAAACTTGCACCAAAAAAAGATCATGGTCACTGTCTGGTGGTTTGCTGCCATTCTGATCCACTACAGCTTTCTGAATCCCAGCAAAACCACTACATCTGAGAAGTATGCTCAGCAAATAGATGAGATACACTGAAAACTGCAATGCCTGCAGCTGACATTGGTCAACATAAAGGGCCCAATTCTTCTGCACAACAACTCCCCACTTCAGAAGTTGAACAAATTGGTCTATGAAGTTTTACTTCATCCGCCATATTCACCTGACCTTTGGCCAGCCAGCTACCACTTCTTCAAGCATCTCGACAACTTTCTGCAGGGAAAATGCTTCCACAACCAGCAGGATGCAGAAAATGATTTCCAAGGGTTCACAGAATCATGGATTTTTATGCTACAGGAATAAACAAACTTATTTCCCACTGGCAAAAATGTGTTGATTGTAATGGTTCCTATTTTGATTAATAAAGAGATCCTTGAGCCTGGTTATAATGATTTAAAATTCACAGTCCTAAATTGCAATTACATTTGCACCATCATAATATAAATGTCCTCAAGGTTAATCCATATTGTGCATGGGTCAAAAGTTCCTTCCTTTTTTTTTTCTAGTTCCTTCCTTTTTAAAGGCTGAATAATACTCCACTGTAAGGATATTCTGCACTTTGTTTATGCATTAACTCACTGATGAACACTTGGTTATCTTCCACCTTTTGGCTATTGTGAATACTACTACTATGCCTATGAGAGCACAAACATCATTTTTGGACCCTACTTTCAATTCTTTTGAGTATATACCTAGAAATGGAACTACTGGGTCATATGGTAATTCTAAGTTCAATTTTTTGAGGAATCTCCATAACTAATTTCAGTAGTGGCTGTACTATTTTACATTTCAACCAGGAATGCACAGGTGTTTCCGTTTCTTGTCATCTTCACCAATACTGGCTATTATTATTTTTTTATAGTAGCCATCCTAATGGGTATGAGGTGGCATCTCACTGTAGATTTGATCTGTATTTTGCTGATGACTGGGGCTTCCCTGATGGCTCAGTTGGTAAATAATCTGCTTGCAATACAGGAGACCCCAGTTTGATTCCTGGGTTGGGAAGATCCACTGAAAAAAGGATAGGCTACCCACTTCAGTATTCTTGGGCTTCCTGTGTGGCTCAGCTTGTAAAGAATCTGCCTGCAATGAGGGAATCCTGGGTTCAGTCCCTGGGTTGGGAAGATCCCCAGGAGAAGGGAAAGGCTACCCATTCCAGTGTTCTGGCCTGGAGAATTCCATGGACTCGATAGTCCATGGGGTTAGAGTTGGACACGGCTGAGCGACTTTCACTTTTACTTTGCTGATGATTAATGTTGTGGAGCAACTTTTCATGTGATGATTGGACATTTGTGTATGTTCTTCGGAGAAATGCCTATTCAATTCTTTAACCCATTTTCTAATTTGGTTTTATTTGTTGCTGAGTTTTAAGAGTTCTCTATCTGTTCTAGATATTAATTCCTTATCAGATACATGATTTGCAAATATTTCCTCCCATTTTGTGAGCTGCCTTTTTATTCTGTTCACAGTGTGGTTTTTTTAAATCACAAAATTAAAAAAATTTAAAGAAGTCCAATTTGTCAATTTTTTTCCTTTTTCCTGTGCTTTGGTGTTACATTTAAGAAATCATTGCCAAATTCAGGGTCACGTAGCTTTTGGCCAATGTTTTCTTCAAAGAATTGTATAGTTTTAACTCTTACATGTAGATCTTTGATCTACTTTGAGTTAATTTTTGTATATAGTGTTAGGTAAGGGTTCAACTTGATGCTCTTGCATGTGGATATTCAGTTTTCTCAGCACTATATTTTGAAAACACTACTCTATGGCACTTGTTGAAAATATGAAAAACCTGAGTCTTGAGACTCAGGATCTTGGTCAGTGAGATCCTGGCATCTCTAATGAGTTCCACATACTTCATACTATAAAGATAGTATTATCAAAGAACAAAAAAATAGCGAATGCTGATGAGAATGTGAAAAAACAGTACTCTTATGTATTACTAGTGGAAATGTACTTAAAAATGCTTAAGGTGGTAAAATTTATATTATGTGTATTTTATCACAATTAAAAACTTTTAAGCTGTTCAAATGGCAGATTTTGAACATTTCATGCAAAAATGGGCTCAATAAAGGACAGAAATAGTATGGACCTAACAGAAGCAGAAGATATTAAGAAGAGGTGGCAAGAATACACAGAAGAACTGTACAAAAAAGATCTTCATGACCCATTTAATCACAATGGTGTGATCACTCACCTAGAGCCAGACATCCTGGAATGTGAAGTCAAGTGGGCCTTAGAAAGCATCACTATGAACAAAGCTAGTGGAGGTGATGGAATTCCAGTTGAGCTATTTCAAATCCTGAAAGATGATGCTGTGAAAGTGCTGCACTCAATATGCCAGCAAATTTGGAAAACTCAGCAGTGGCCAAAGGACTGGAAAAGGTTAGTTTTCATTCCAATCCCTAAGAAAGGCAATCCGAAAGAATGCTCAAACTACCACACAATTGCACTCATCTCACACGTTAGTAAGGTAATGCTCAAAATTCTCCAAGTCAGGCTTCAGCAATACGTGAACCGAGAACTTCCAGATGTTCATGCTGGTTTTAGAAAAGGCAGAGGAACCAGAGATCAAATTGCCAATATCTGCTGGATCATCAAAAAAGCAAGAGAGTTCCAGAAAAAACATCTATTTCTGCTTTATTGACTACGCCAAAGCCTTCAACTGTGTGGATCACAATAAACTGTGGAAAATTCTGAAAGAGATGGGAATTCCAGACCACCTGACCTGCCTCTTGAGAAACCTGTATGCAGGTCAGGAAGAAACAGTTAGAACTGGACATGGAACAACAGACTGGTTCCAAATAGGAAAAGGAGTATGTCAAGGTTGTATACTGTCACCCTGCTTATTTAACTTATATGCAGAGTACATCATGAGAAATGTTGGGCTGGAAGAAGCACAAGCTGGAATCAAGATTGCTGGGAAAAATATCAATAACCTCAGATAAGGAGATGACACCACCCTTATGGCAGAAAGTGAAGAGGAACTAAAAAGCCTCTTGATGAAAGTGAAAGAGGAGAGTGAAAAAGTTGGCTTAAAGCTTAATATTCAGAAAACTAAGATCATGGCATCTGGTCCCATCACCTCATGGGAAATAGATGGGGAGACAGTGGAAACAGTGTCAGACTTTATTTTTCTGGGCTCCAAAATCACTGCAGATGGTGATTGCAGCCATGAAATCAAAAGACGCTTACTCCTTGGAAGGAAAGTTATGACCAACCTGGATAGCATATTTAAAAGCAGAGACTTTACTTTGCCAACAAAGGTCTGTCTGGTCAAGGCTATGGTTTTTCCAGTGGTCATGTATGGATGTGAGAGTTGGACGGTGAAGAAAGCTGAGCGCCGAAAAAATGATGCTTTTTGAACTGTGGTGTTGGAGAAGACTCTTGAGAGTCACTTGGACTGCAAGGAGATCCAACCAGTCCATCCTGAAGGAGATAAGTCCTGGGTGTTCATTGGAAGGACTGATGCTGAAGCTGAAACTCCAATACTTTGGCCACCTTATGCAAAGAGTTGACTCGTTGGAAAAGACCCTGATGCTGGGAAGGATTGGGGGCAGGAAGAGAAAGGGACGACAGAGGATGAAATGGCTGGATGGCATCACCGACTCGATGGACATGGGTTTGAGTAAACTCCGGGAGTTTGTGATGGACAGGGAGGCCCGGCGTGTTGCTATTCATGGGGTCGCAAAGAGTCAGACACGACTGAGCGACTGAAGTGAACTGACCAAGAAAAAAAGGAAAAAGCTCCAGAAGCAGAGGTGATGTACCTCAATTTAGAGATACTGTTCTAGTCAAAAAGGACAAGGGAAAAACAATTTTAAGTATACAGTTATCTGGGTCTAAAGACACCCAAAATACCTAGCTGACTTTATCATCTTGGGTAAAACATCAAGTAGATAACTAAACAGTCTGCTTTTTTGTCTACCTTTTAGTTAGTAACCTGAAATAGGTTTATGAACAAATACAATGTCTGGTAATACACTTCTTCAAGTTATCACATCAGATAATAGCTTTTTACCATAAAATGATAATTTTAAGCATTATATTATGCTTAGACAAATAAACTGTTAAGAATTTAATAAATATTACCACATGTACTGCCCCCGCCACAAAATCACAAACACTGAAATTCTAGCACAAGGTCTGGAAAAGTAACCCCCTGAAGCTGTCGTTGTTTGGTCACTAAGTTGTGTTTGATCCTTTTTTTTTGCAACCCCATGGACTGTAGCCTACCAGGCTCCTCTGTGGGTTGCCATTTCCTTCTCTAGGGGTTCATCTCGACCCAGGGATCAAACCCATGTATCCTGCATTGGCAGGCAGATTCTTTATCATGATCAACCCAGGAAGCCCAATAATAGCTTTCTACCTTAAAATGATAATTTAGAAAACATGTATTATGCTTAAGGAGAAAAGTAAATGATTAAAAATTTAATAAATGCTTCTCCCCCAACTCACAAACATTGAAATTCTAGCATAGCACAAGTTGTTTGGAAAAGTAATCCCCCAGAAGCTATTAAAAGTGAGTTAGAAAGAAATTTTCTGCATATCAAGATAAGAGTAGTATAATTTCCAGATCTCATCCAGTGTCCATTTAAATCTGAATGTATCCAAAGCTAAATTTTTTTCTTCAACATAAATTCTGCAGTTAAAAGACTTTCATAAAATTGATGCTTCCTGGAATCTAGGAATAAAAACACAATCCTAAATATTGAGTGTGTGTACCAAACAACTAGTTTAGAAATAAATCTAACTGATGTTCCTGATTCAGGAAAATAAGAAAACATCTGAAATTCTGAAACTGGCCCTAAGCAATTCCAAATCTGCTAAAATAGTAATTTAGCTTCAATTTGCACCATGAGTATTAAAACTAAGGCTGAAATTGATAACAACTGTTAATTTAAGGGTTTCAGTGAAGCACAATATGAAAAGGGGAGAGCACAGAAGGATCAAGATGCTAAAAAACAAGTGTTAGGTAAGTGAGGAGTCAACATTTAGAGGCCAGGTGAGCTGTTTAGATCCCACTGCATAAGACTGGTTATAGGTATGCAGTCTTTGAGGCATATAGTCAGGATTTTGCTAAGGCACAGGCAAAGATGGATTCTAGGTAGGTGCATAATCCAGGAATTTGTAAAAAAGAAGGAATTCATGGGTCAAAGTTGGGTGGGATGGGATGAAGACAGGACCTGACCATAGCCCCTAAGGAAGGTGATGGCAGTGAAGGGGAGATGCAAGCAGGTACAGATGAGGAGGAATAGAAAGCGGAGATCAAGAACTCTACTCCTAGTGGAAATAACCAGATAAATCAAAACCTGGGCTTGTGGATGCTGAAGACTTCGATAAATAGAACTACCAACAGATCCCAATCAGATTTAGCTGGACATTACCAAAAGAATTCAAACAACAGACTGCATGTGGCCCAGAGAACACCTACTCCAAGTTGCTTTCACACTAATCTGAGCAGTTGAGGTAAGAGCTCCTTTTCTGGGATTCCAGCCCAGATTAGGAAAGAAGTCAGGGTATAGGCATCTTTGCCAAGCATGTTCTGTACCTTTAGTGTATAGGTCTGTGTTTATTTTGTAGCAATCTCACTGAGGGTTTGGCATAGACTGTCCCTTTCTTTCACCTCCTTAATCACTTCAACAGGGCAGGTAATCTCTAATAAACACCTGGGGAACAATGACACCTACTGTTTGAGCTACTGTAGCTCCAATTAAAAAAAAAAAAAAAATCACTGCAGATGGTGACTGCAGCCATGAAATTAAAACACTCTTGCTCCTTGAAAGGAAAGCTATGACAAACTTAGACAGCATATTGAAAAGCAGAGACATCATTTTGCCAACAAAGGTCCGTATAGTAAAAACTATGGTTTTTCTGGTAGTCACATACAGATTTGAAAGTTGGACCATAACGAAGGCTCAGTGTTGAAGAGTTGACGCTTTCAAATTGTGATGCTAGAGAAGAGTCTTGAGAGTCCCTTGGACTGCAAGGAGATCAAACCAGTCAATCCTAAAGGAAATAAATCCTGAATATTCATTGGAAGGACTGATGCTGTAGCTCCAATACTTTGGCCACATGATGCAAAGTGTCGACTCATTGGAAAAGACACTGATGCTGGGAAAGATTGAAGGCAAAAGGAAAAGGGGGCCATAGAGGATGAGATGGTTATATAGCATCAATTCAATGGACATGAATTTGAGCAAACTTGAGGGGACACTGGAGGACAGAGGAGCCTGGCGTGCTGTAGTCCATGGGGTCGCAGAGAGTCAGACAGGACTTAGCAAGGGAATAACAACAAGCTGCAATAAACTTGCCACATGGGACAGTGACAGGTGTAGATTTGTAGCTACTATTTCTTTCTCTTGCAAAAAAGGACAAATGGTTCTATGGTGAGTTAGGTTAGGCTGGAGAATGTCCAGTAGACACTGGAAGATGGAAATGTCAATGGAAAAAAGACAATGGAAATGTCCAGTAGATTAACAAGTGGTTTAGCCATGATTGTTAGAAGAGCAATTGCAGAAACTGCAGTTCTACAAGGTGACAGGTAGAGCAAGGTAACGAATGAAATGGCTTCTTCTCATTCCCTGTCCCTGTATTCTACCACCTTCCCCCAGCCACAGGGAAGTCCTGGAACCTCCACTAGTGCACGACAGCCTCTCAATCTGCTCTTCATTTCTACTCTAGATTCTCTCTTGTAGATAATGCATCTTGTGTCCACTGCAATGGCTGGATGCCAATCTAATCTCTTGTACCTGAGTTCCTTTATGGATCATCTATTCTCCTTCCTCTGAAATGGGAGGCCTGCTTTGCCCTTATCTTCCCTCTGTTCTGACCTGGTCTACCTGAAGACTGCCCACTCCCAAGCTTGCAGTCACTGAGATTTGCTGTTCTACTTCCTGTTAGACCTTTCAGAACAAACCACCAAATGGAATATCCTACCATAAAATACCCATCCCCACTACTGGACTGCTTGCGGTTGAACCAACTTTTGGTGAATACACATCTTAGATGTATCTCATCTCTTGATTTGGCCTTTTCTTCCTCTGAAAAAGCTGGCCAGTCAATACTGTCAATACTGATATACAATATTTAGTATTCAATACCCCTACCGGGGGAAGACACCATTTTGCAACTACCAATCATGTTTTACTTTTTAAAGGCACAGAAAAAAATTATTTTGGATTTAAAAGAGCCAATTTTGTTTTTCAACATGTTAACAAATCTTTACGAAATTCATTAGTCATACAATAATGCCCCATTCCTAACACTGCAGCAAAGGAATTGTAATAAAGTGGGAGAGAAAGGAATGGAAGACAGGACGCTAGAAAAATTTATTTAAATATATTTAAAACATTTAAGCATTCATTTGCTCTTACTTGAGGTGGTACAAAAAAAAGTGCACTGATTTATAAATTAAATTATCAGTGGACATGTTAATGGTTCTAGTTCAAAAATCTAGAAGAACCTAATCATAATTAACAATCATGTGTCCTTTTCTTTCTACTTGAATTCTGCATGCTAGAATAACCCAGGAAAAGTCAACCTCAAACCAGCCATGAAAATAATTTGGAAAAAAAGATTCATGTTTTATCAACAGATTCTTCCTGCTTCATGTCAAGAAAGAAGGCAAAAAACAATCTAAATTAGCTTGGACCAATCTAATTCTTACATAATTTCTAAGATTACCATGTAATGTTTTTCAGCAAAGGAAGCTACATTTGAAAATTTTAATTTTGAGCCAAATAATGGCTAGTTTTGCATTTATGAAGTATCTCCACTTAGTTTAAATTTCTCTCATGTGAAAAGAATGCCTGTTGGTAACTTTTTCTTTTTCTACAACTTTACCTCTACTGTAAATGTGGGTAGTATGCATGTCCCCCCCCCACCACCACTTCCATCATATTTTAGTTTTTATTACTCTTAATAATGAAAGGCCAAATAGGGTCTATCATGAGTTCAATAAATATGTTAACTTTCTTTACATTCTTAGCTTTCATTTTGGCAGTATAGAATTTCTTTTTCAAGACTACAGTATTACTCTAGGTAATTATAAAACTTACACTATAAAACATAATAATATATATCTGAGGACTTATGATTTTTATAAGCCCATTTTCCCCACCTGCTTTTTAAAAGAGTGGTAAAAAATAAAATTCAATACTATGCAAAACACAGACTGTTGTGATCCAGAGTAACAAAAATAAGACAAATCAGAGAATAGTTCTCATTAGTCATCAGGATCTGGTGATACAGTCTTCTGTACTGTGTAGAACTTAATTTTCATTAATATATGATAATCATTTGCTTGATATTACTATGTGTATTTACATAATGAACACTAGCATCCCTGTGTACCCAGAAACATCCTCATGGGTTTATAGTAATTGCACAGTCAAGATAGCTTATAACCCAGAATGTGCTGATTTGGTTGGCAGGAAACCAGAATGAATCAAATGGACCACCATGTCGTCTCAAACTGATACCTCAAATGTTCCCTCTCTTGCCACAAAGTGATTATGCAACATGCTTCAAGTCTCTAAAGGGCAGAACACTACTGTAAACCAGTTACTTGGCCAAGCCTGATGTCTTATGACACATTTCAGAACTATGATGGTTGAATTAAAATCTAAATCTAACTCTAAGACTATTGCAACAAATCAGATTCAAAAACAAACAAAATGTGGATGTCACATCCTCACACTTTTTAAAAAGTAGAATTCAAAATTGAGGGAAAAAAAAAAATTGAGGAAAAGTTAAGGAAAATTTCAGCAATTTAAAGTTGAATTTATACATTCATATTTTTTTTCAAATATATTTTCTAAGCCTTTGAGGTAGGTAGGTAGTGAGGAAAGAAATGCAAAAGTAAGAAAAACCTGGCTCTAGATCATTACCTAAATGAGGTGGTTCACTGATAATCACACCAATGCAAAAACTTTTTAGTTTGGAGGGAAGTGATCTCATCTAACATCTACTTTGATGTAAACTTACCTGTTTCAAGAGTTTTCATTCTGACTTCATAAACTTTAGAAAATAATCCTGAACTCCATGAACTTGAATATTAGTTTCATACTTTACTACCATATATAAAATGATCCGACATCACCTAAGACTACTTCAGCAAGTGAGACTTAGGCTCAAAGCCCTCCCTACTTGCATATATGTGTAGAATGGAGTTTTTAAAATTCAGGTTACAGCCTGATCATTAAGCAGACTTCAAAATTAAAATGGCTACTTTGACATCTTTGAATTTAAAACCAAATATCTTATTTTAGTCTTTTCAACTATATTAAAACTTTTTTAAGATTTCTTAAACAAAAGAGAGAAAAATATAGCATGAACATTATGGTAAGGGATTCTAATAAGCTTAGTCTGGCTACAGGACAGAATATTCTATTGAGAAGAATTAATGTAGACAAAACCAAAGAATTCTTAACCCTCTCCCAATTCCCTGGAACAGACCAATAAAAATCAAATACATACCTCAAATAGAAAGGTGACATAGGTCTTTCATCTTCCTGCGAACTAAAAGGAAAATGAAATTTGAATTAATTTCTGTTAACATCATAACATCTCAATTTTACTAAAACTCTATTCCCCCTATCAAAAATTTTGTTTTGACACATTTAATCTCACCATGGAATAGAGTTAGCAGAGTACACTCTATCTTGGACCCAGCCAAGACCAATAACTTTTTCACGGGAGATCATCAAGAGAGGTTTCTTTCAAGATTAGCCTAAGGCGAAAGTAATTCACATCACACTTTCAAGAGGAAGCGTTTAACTACTTATTCTAGAAGCCCAAGCTCATATATTACACATAAACTCTTAAAATGATTACATACTCAATTATCTCAATGAAGTTAATTACAGCTCATTAACATGATGATGAAAATAAGAGACAGTCAACAAAATATTCCTAAGTGTATGATGCTCTAGCAATGCCCAGGCACCAGTACACAACTCTTGCTCTTTGCCTTCTGCAGCTACACCCAAGGTATTAATGAAGGTAAGTAACATGGAAGGACACAAATGAAACTACTATAAAAACACTTTAAGTTCCTCAAACAACACAGAAACAACATGAAGCTTAATTAAAAGTATTTAATTAAAAATATAAAATGTAAAAAAAAAATATATATATATAAAATGTATACTACAGTGAAATATTTTTTCTTTCTTTTACCTGCTTTTCTCTTTTGATAAATGACCTCAAAACAAACAATGAGTTTCTCCCCTTCAGGTCTACTAGAGTGGTCTTTGAACTTTTTTGATTATGCACTTGTGCAAAATTTGCTTTTAAGTAGCCATTCCCCTGAATATATGACTAGGTATCTATGTTAAATATGTTCAACATTAAATAGACAAAAGTATAAATGTATTAGATAAAGTTAATCTAATACAATTAATCTTCTTGTACCTTTGTGGTACACGACAAGCATCACTGATGAAAAGATAAAAGTTTTCTTCATAATATTACCTTGGCAATCACCAAAAATCTTATTATAAGTTGTAGTATAACAGAGACACACACACACACAAATCTTATTACAAGTTACAGTGTCTCACACACACACACACACACACACACACACACCCATCAACCCTGCCCTAGAAGTAGAAAAGGTCTGGCTGTAAGACGACATATAAAAATATGACATTATTTTTCACTCTCTCATGATTTTGATTTCCAATGTCAATATCACTCAGCAATCTTGGTGTTTATCTTGTCAAAGATTTTACTGTTTGTAATTGACTGTGCCAGTTCTTCTCAAGTGAAAGGTAATGGATAGATCAGCTTTACTCTTGACTCTAATATTGATGGGCTGAGGCTTGATGAGTTACAGACACTAGCACCTGGGAAACCTCCAGGTGTCTCGGGAAGAAACCCCTGGAGCCATGCTTCGCAGGAGTGATTACTTTAAGCCAGACCGACACAAGGGGCTTACACATTTGACATCAAAATATTCCTTGAAAACACTTAACAAATTATAAACATGTTAGAATTGGGTTTGTTTCCTAACCAAGGGTTTGGTGTCAAAAATAATAAGTATAACTGATACTATGCAAAAGGCTGCAAAAACCAATAATGATTTTATTTTAATGGGAACATGTGAGCAGTGTACTAAACACATTTTTGCCCAGAACAGATCCTTAACTCTAACATGTAACCAATATTAAAGAAAATTAACAAATTAACAAAGTTTCTTTAGTAAACATTCAATTAGCAATATGGTTGGCTTTCTTAAAATTCAGAAGTGCCTTGGGAGATAATTTAATGGTGCAGAGTTCCAAACACAGCTGTTCATGTGCTTTGGCTAATATTTTGTGTGCATGCATGAAAATGTCCTTGTAGCCAACAGAGGCAATCAAATTTTTTCCTTTACATCTTCTCTCCTTCACACTTCTATTCATCAGTGAGGCACTATCTTGTGCTTAACATTAATTATCTCATGTAAATCCTCACAAAAACTTCCCTGGTACTTATCTGGCCCTCTCTTGAGAACAGCAGGCTCAGAGCAGGCACATAACTTATTCAGATCACACAGCTAGTGATGTGCAAACAACAAACATATTTTTTATTGTTCTCTGCCTTGCCTTCAATTTTAACTTATCAAAATATGATGGGATGAATGTCCTCATTCTGGCACAACATCTTGTGCACTTTATAAGCTCTGTGCCATGCTTCTGATTATCGCAACTCTATACCAACCTTAGTCAAAGTCCACTCATAATGCTTTATGCCTGATAGCACGTACAAGGTGATTAATTTATTAAAATGTATTGGTACTATGTCAAGAATGCCTCTTGACAGAAACATGAGTTTTTAAATCATGAGCAAATATATTTTTAATTATTTTTTGGAGTATAATTGCTTTACAATGTTGTATTAGTTCCTGCTGTACAGAAAAGTGAATCATTTGTATGTATACATATATCCCCTCTTTGTATTTCCTTCCCGTTTAGGTCACCACAGTCCTTCCGTGGTGGCTCAGCTGGTAAAAAGTGTCTGCCTGCAATGCAGGAGACCCAAGTTTGATCCCTGGGCCGGGAAGATCTGGAGAAAGAAATGGCAATCTACTCCAGAATTCTTGCTTGGAAAATTCAACGGACAAAGGAGCCTCGCACGCTACGGTCTATGGGTTCACAAGACTGAGAGACTAAACCTACCTAGGTCAGCACCGAGCATTGAGTGCAGTTCCCTGTTCTATACATTAGGTTCTCATTAGTTATTTTATATATAATAGTGTATATATATCAATACCAATCTCCTAATTCATCCCCCCTTTCGCTCCCCACTCCCATCCATATGTTCGCTTCCTACATCCATGTCTCTACCTATTTTTGCACAAGTTTGTCAATAAAAGACAAAATCAGAAACTCTTAATTTGGATATGTCCTTAAATTTTGAGCAGTGTTAAATGTTTCAAAAAAGAAAATGTAAGCACTGTTATTTAAATGAAATGAACCAGACTCAGTATTAACTCACTATTAGATTTGCTTAGTCAGTAGCAGTCAATGGGACAGCAATCTATGCACAGTACCCAAGAATAAAAATAAAATTTGAAAAGAAAATGAGGAAAATAATTAATTTTGATAGTTAATTAGCCTATTTCTATTTTCCCTTTCATGAAAGTAATGTAATCTTGACTACACTATAAATTCTGAAACAACTAAAGCATTGATTTCAGATAAAGTCTATTAATTCTAAAAATCAATTTTATGCACAGATTTTAAAAGCAAGTTCAAGGAAAAATGGCCAAGGACAATTCTTCCAAATAGGACAGAGAAAATAAACTTTTCCACAAAATTTACACATTGGAATGTAAAACACTTGAAAAGATCACCATTTCTACCTCTGTGCAAAAGGAATATTGGACTATTATTATATGCCCTCAAGCACCTATTTATAGAGTTATTTATGCCTGTTCCTAGCTTTACATCAATCTCAGGCATGTCCAGTGATGTTGAGTTGTAATTTTTTGCCTAAATTTTGAATTGAGAATTAATTCAGACCTACTTTCAACTTTTAAAAATAAGCACATGTACTGTGAATGAAAAGGGGAGTGTGTGTCATGAAATGAAGCCAATGACAAACTGTAACAACTTGGAATTCATTCAATTTCTTCCTTGGTTACTAGTAAAAACACCATATTTTAATTATTTCTTGTTTGCTGACTCTGAATAATAGCCAAGTTTAAGCAGCCAATTGCTTTGCTTTTTTTAAAAAATTCAAATACATTGAGAAATTTGAGCAATCATCTCATGTTCATCAGGCCATTGAGTGCTTAATGTCCTTAGACATGTGGTGTTATATTCTCTCACAACAGCTGCCTGTGGGAAGAACATTTATCAAATAGACCCAAGTAACAGTCCAAATCTAAGAAGCTACAGCTGAGAAGAGCAATAACAAAGATAGAAGGGTTAGTGGGGGCCTATCTAACTTACCTTTTTTACAGTTAATTTTTAGTTTACCTTGGAGTATAGTTGACTTACAATGTTGTGTAGGTTTCAGGGGTACAGTAAAGTGATTCATTTACACATATACATATATCCTTTCTTTTTCAGATTCTTCCCCATAAAGATCATTACAAAATATTGAGTAGAGTTTCCTGTGCTATACTAACTTACCTTTTGATGTGACTCAACATTGGTAAATGCACCTAAATGGATGACACCTAGACTTAACGATCTCTTCCTGAGCTGCACTCATTTCTAAACTGAAGCCACAGAGTGCAAAGCCTATCGATTTAATTACACAGCAAGCTAACTGAAACTGCGAAAAACGCGGCGCTTTCTATGCCTAAGAAAAACCAAGTACTGTTGGGAGAATTCCCAGACTGAGGTATTCAGAATGGACCCTCAATTACTGGATCAAATCACCATTCCATTCAATTCCGTTTTGAACTGTCACGATAAATGTTCCAATTAGTCCAACTTACTAATTGGTTAATGTGGCTGGCTACCCCCCAAATTAACATAATCTGCATATTTAGCTACACACTTTAACTACATTTTCAAGTGATCTGAGCTAGACAAAACAGTTTGTAAGTGTTCCTTGGGTATTGAAATGTACAGCAAAATAGGTAAGGATTAGTTCCACTCACTGAAAAACCAGAAAAAAAAAAATCTACCGGGGCTTAAAAAACACAAACAGCCAAAGGAGGAGAAAAATGGAGGGACTAGTGAAAGGACAAAATTAAAAGTATTAAGTAAACATTTTCTCTGGAATTCAGGTTTTTCCCTCATGTTGCAACAAATGTGCTAAATGGAAGAATTTTCTTAGATGAAATTTCTTCAAGGATAATGAAGTGAGTGAGAATTAGCATATTTTCTTTCCTTCCTTCTGCAAAAAACAAAGTGCCATACTTGAGCCTTTTTGATTTATCCACAGTCTCAGGTATTAACATTTATAACCCCCCCATTTATAGCATTTATAACCCTCCATTTGGGGTGTGATGTAGCAGCTGGTGTTCTGCTACTCAGATTTTTGGTTCAGCTCTATTCAGGAACACAGTAGAAAACATCCTCCCTGTTACTTTTGGAAAACAAACGTTATGAGTTTTCAGATCAACTTCTGGCCAACTGTTTGCCCCTGTAAGTTCAGGGGGACATTTCTGTAGCTATATCAAGCAACTTTGCTTACAGTTTTATTATTTGTATGCTGTAACTAAGAAAGCAACACTTAGCCGCCAGGAGAAATAAAAACAAACCACTTAAATTCAAGAGCAAATAGGTTTTCCTGACCAATGGGTAAATGCAAAGAGCTGAAATTGTTAATGCTCACAAGACTAGAAATTTTAGCTAACACGAAGAGTAGTATTATGCTTTGGAAGCAAAACAAACAAAAGGCTTCCAAAAATTTGCAACTCTCCCCCCAGTAAGATAGGGAAATAATTCCTTTCTTGATTGCTTAGTACAAATTTGAAATATATTGTTTGGGGATGAATAGTATCTCCGCAAAAATAGTATCCCCTAATCCCAAGAAACTCAGGATATGATCATGTTTGAAAATAGTCTTTACAGAGGTGATCAAGTTAAAGCTACTGCAATGGGTTCTAACTCATACAACCAGCACCCTTTCAGAGCAGGCAGGGGTGGATACACACACAGGAAGAACACCATGTGAAGACTGGAATTGTGCTGCCACCAACCAAAAACTCTTGGAAGTAAGGAGAGAGGCCAGGGACAACTCATTTCCCAGGGTCTTTTGAGGGAGCCCAGCCCTGCCAACAAGTTAATTTGGGATTTCTGGCCTCTAGAAGTGAGACAATAAATTTCTGTTATTCTCAGCTACCCCGTTTGTTTTTTCACAGCTGTGCTAGGAAACTAACAATTCTACTAAAATATTTCCCCGCCCCCCTACCAAATCCAGAATTAAGAATCTGCCTAACAAAAGTGTCTCTATCTTACACATAGGTTGTACTCTGGAATTTCATTTGTAGGAATGCTAAGACTAGAATCGGTTTCCCACATTGACATGGGGATTTGACTTCCAGGCCTGTAGTAACCTCTCATTCAAATAAATTATTCTCAGTAAGAGTCAGTGTTTTGAAAAACTTTGGCCACGATCTAGTTAGAAACACATTTTACTTTGTGACAGTACAGAGACACATAAAAGGGACACACGTTTCATAGCATTATTCTTACTTTGGATATTTTCTATTCTGTCATAATTCACTTACATAAAATTATATAAAACACTGGTCACAATCTGCTAAACTGGTTTTATGACCACCAAAAGGTCATCACCTACAGTTGAAAAATGCTATGCTCAAAACACATTGCCCTGGCTTGAGGCATAATTAATACACAATGAATGCTGCTGAATTAAGACCTACAGTCTTGTAGGATAGACAGCAAACACTCTTTTTTCTGCCCCACTGTCAGAATCAGCTCTGGGCCAAAGAAATACAGATTTTGTTGAGCCTGGATCACAGAGAAAATCAGAGAGAAAGCAGGTCCAGATATATCTAGCAATATGGATGTGAGAAAGTTGTTCTAGGTGAGCACTGGGGAGCTGATAGAGGATTTCCAGGTCTCTTTAATATTCCTTTCCTGTTTATACCACAGATGGTGTCAAGAAGGAGACTCAGGGACCCATGGTCTTTTTGATTTCGCCTTCCTTACTGACCTGGGCTTCCCAGGTTGTGCTAGTGGTAATGAATCTACCTGCCAATGCAGAAGACACAAGAGATGTGAGTTCAATTCCTTGGTTGGAAAGATCCCCTGGGATAGGAAATGGCTACCCACTCCAGTATTCTTGCCTAGAAAATTCCATGGGCAGAGGAACCTGGCGGTCTATAGTCCATGGGGTCGCAAAGAGTCAGACACAATTGAGAGCTTCTAGAGATTACTAATGCTATGGCATTCTTTATCGCCTATATTCTGTCTCTTTGATTCAAAGAACTAGTATACTTGGAAGGAACTAGGGAGCATCTTACTCTATTTCAGCCCCTCTACCCAGCGAGTTCTATCCCTGGATGCCCTTCTAATGAATGTTGTTCAATCTCTAGGGAACTGGAGGGGACTGGTGAGGGTGTGTGCCTGTCAGCAACATGATGTAAAGCTTTTAAGCAGGGAGGGGTGGGGCTGCTTTACCTTCTGTCTCTTTTGCAAAAGGAAACTATTACTACCTGTATCACTACCTGCACATTGGCTGACACAGCCAAGAGTCTCACGCTGTACTTTACAGGGGATCCTGGCTGGAGATGTGTTTAGAAGTCACCAGACAGAGTCCTCATTCCTGTTATAATATTTCAGTTGCATTAACAGCCAACTGCTCTCCTTAGAAAAAGAATCCCTCACCTCCACTCACAGTTGGTCACCAAACTGCACTGATTCTATCTCAAAAAGAGACAGATCTCTTGAATCTGACCTTTCCTTTCCATTTCCACTGCCTTACTCATTTTCCCCTGCCACCCAGACCAGTTTATCCTTAATACTGCCATCAGATTTATCTTCCTAACCTGAAAGCCTCTCCTGTTTTCTCTTTGTCTTTGGGGTGAAATCCAGATGTCCGAACCTGGCACGCAAGGGCAGCGAGCTTCCATCAACCTCGCACTGCACTTTCGTAACCCTGTCTGTACGTGCTGTTCCCTCTGTCTTGAATGCTTCCGGCACTTCTCTCTCTGCCTGGTAAATACTTCATCTCTCAGCTCAAATGTCATCTAATCTGGGAGGCCATCTCCATCACCCTGGAGAGGAGAGTGACTTCTCCATGCAGGTTCCCAGACACTCTGTCCACAGCCATAAACCAGAGCCCAGCACATGATGCCAAAATTCCAGAATTTGGAAGCTGGCCACACCTCCTGGACTGATCTTTATCCACCCCCCCCCCCCACCCACATCCCAGCACCTAGCAAGGTACCCAGAACATTCCGGGTGTTCCGTCAGTGGCTGAGGAATAAAATCAGCATCACTCAGACCATGCTGAGTGCTGACACGACCATGTGATTATGCATTTTGAAAACATACACCGTTTATAATTTGTAAAATTAAGTTTCCCAACTGGATGCATTCTCAGAGAGCTATATGTTGATTATTTTAAGCTATCTTGCTCCCTGCTATTCCAAACTTAATTGAACTGCAACTGTGCCATGGGCTTTCTCCCACCCTTATTTAGAGAATTTATTTTCTCCCACTGCACAGTTAGAGGTGGGAGTGCTGCCATTGTGCCAGTAATGTAAACACTGTACCTTCTGTAGGGCGCTGTGAACCCAGAAAAGGATATGTTCGGGCAAGGCAATGTTTGAATACGGGCTTGCCACATACTCTATCTGTTTATTCTGGCTTGAGAGCAGGAAAAGAAAATTTTTTCACTTCATTGCAAACCCAAAGCTTTGTGTGGAGCTTAAAGAAAGTTTTGGTTTAGTCACAAAACTGTTTTCAAGCCAGCTGCAAGCTTTCATTTGTCTCTGAGATTCTTGTTCAGCAAAGTGCTGTTTATCATTATTATAGATAGAGCAAGATCACCTTCGGGAGGCAGCAATTTAGAATGTAATATACAGTAAGTTTCTTTTTTGAGTGGGTTGATATTAATGGATAAGAGAATGTTTTTAGAACATTAGCAAATACACTGAAATATTTCCTAATCTTTGGCTCCGAAACAAAAGCAAAAGAATAGGTGATACCTGCAAAAGGGAATAGTAAACTTTTTTTTTTTTTTTAAACTAACTTCTTTCAATTATTACCCTGGTAGTTCAGATGGTAAAGAATCTGCCTGCAGTACAGGAGACCTGGGTTCAATCCCTGGGTTGGGAAGATCCCTTGGAGAAGGGAATGGCTACCCACTCTAGTATTATTGCCTGGAGAATCCCAAGGACAGAGGAGCCTGGCAGGCTACAGGCCATGGGGTTGCAAAGAGTCAGACACAGCTCAGCAACTAACACTTTCACTTTACAACCATTCTTAATGGTTTGCTATAACAAGGTGCCACAGATTCGGTGGCTTCAACAACAGAAACACTGACTTCTCACATTTCCAGATATTGGAAGTCTGAGATTAGGGTGCCAGCATGGTCAGGTTCTGGTGAGAGCTCTCTCTGGCTTGCAGACTGCCATCTTCTTACTGTACCTCCACCTGGATGGGGTTGGTGGATGGGGAGATTGTGCTCTGGTACCTTTATCTCCTCGTAAGGGCACCAATCCTATCATGGGAGTCCCACCTCCACGAGCTCATGCAAACCTAATTATTCCCAAAGGTCCCGCTTCAACATACCATCACACCAGGGACTAAAACTCCAGTATATGAATTTGAATAGTTTTATCATTTACAAAGAACTATAATATTCTTTAACCACAAAATTTCCCCTCTAAGTAAGTATGTTAGGCATTATCACCCCCACTTTATAGGTAAAGAAAATGACTTGCCCAAATTCACATGGCTAACTCACTGTCAGTGTCTGGATATCTGGATATGTTTCTTGACAGCAAGTTTACTATCCTTTCATTGCTTTCCCCAGTGTTTTCTGCTGACTCTCTAACACCTGTCCTTTTTTTCCAGTAGTTTAGATAGGGTGATCTCTGTAAAACTTAAGCATAACCGTCACTTTAATTTGAACTAGCTTCTTTGTTTGGGGTAAATAGCAAATATTTAGACTTCAGAGCCACTGCAGCTATCATGTGACAGCAGAGCCCATGGAGGTCTTCCCTGTTCTCACTCATTCTCATTACTACCAAACACAGACCATACTGGTGATGAAATCAAAGTTCAGATACTCAACCCCAGAAGGGTTAACCCAGACTTGAGGTAAGGCAGCTTTTAACTCCCTCTGAGACTGAGGTGGGCCACAGAGGGGAAGGTTGGGGAGGTTGAGTGCTATCAAAGTGCCAACAAGTTTGGAATAGCATGAGTGTTCAGAGAAATTAACCTAAGGCATCACCACCACAAACAGTAGAGGGCTCTCTAACATCACACAGGAGATTCACAAGCTGGCCCATTATTGCCGAGGTTGTTCCTTGGCTAAGTTCCCCATCATCCCCATGTTACCAATGTTTACTTGTTTGCAAAAGAATATTCCAAAAACCAATACTTAGAAAGGCCAGATGGATTCTGTTGATAAGAGGTTCAGTGAAATTTTCCCATGTTGGATCACTAATATATGTTAATTAATACTATTGCTATAAATCTTCTTAAAGAGCCATTGCAATTTGCAATTTGGTATATTTCACCATCATGAAATAAATATTCAATAATGTATATTGTATATCATAATTTGCTTGAGGAAGTAATTAAAAGAGAGTTATACTGACATTCATCTCAGTTTCCCACTTTTATAAATAAATCAAGCGGAAAAAGGGATGTGAAAGCAGATGACAATGCATTAAAATCAAAGGGATCTAGATTAGTCATTAGCGCACTTAACTTCATCTTCCATCATTAGTTTTTGTGGCCACAAGATGAGTTAGTGACTATCTGAAAGTTAATCTAGCAAATCAAAATACTGCTGTGAAGTTGAGAGCTTTGTCATGGACATAAGAGTGAGCAAAGACTATTTCTTAGCCTATTGAAATCTTCTACATATAAAATGGAGATCCTTACCTACAGATCCACAATATCCAAGGAAAAAAATACTACGAAATATGAATCACGAAAAGAGCTTGAGGTATAAGTAAAGTCTAGAGTCTAATAAACTATCTCTTTAGTGATAGAAAGTAAATTTGTTGTTGTTTAGTCGCTAAGTCTTGTCTGATTCTTTTGTAACCGCATGGACTGTAGCCTTCCAGGCTCCTCTGTCCAGAAGATTTTCCATGCAAGAATACTGAAGTGGATTGCCACTTCTTTCTCCAGGGTATCTTCCCAACCAAGGAACTAAACTTGCATCTCCTGCTGAGCTCACCAGGTAAGCCCTGAAGGTAAATTTAGTACCTGAGAAAAAACTTGCTTCAATTCTTTATATAGTTTCTCTACTTAATTCTGATATTATTCTATTTCCTTGGAAGCACTTTTTTAGCTGGCAAGAATATCCATACAATGTTATACAACACAAATATTTTAGTATTTCTAAAAATAACTAGAATAATTTAACTATCTCAATAGATGTATTATAAGATCGATCATTAGTTTAAATCATTTTGAAGTGAACTTTAAGAACTGAGTTCTTTACAGAGGATCAAATTTTAAACATTCAGCCTTTGCAGTTTTTCTAAAAATGGTGAGTTGCAACATAGTCACTTCCATCCTGGAGAAAGTCTGCAAATTATGTTAAGTTATAAACAGTAAAATACATTAACGGGAACCAAAGTATTTTACTTCATTCTTAGCCTTCAATCTGTTATTGTCATCTTAGTTACTGATTAGCAGTAACAAATTTATCTTCTATATACTTTCATAACATGCTAAGAAAGGCTAAAAAGTCACTCATGGGAATTACAAGCTAAGCAGACACTGGGGTACAAACATGCCCTCTAAAAAGATCATACAGTTATATGAGGTTAAATAAAACATAGGGTAATATTATCCACACAGGTACATCTCTATTATTACGTTAATTATAATGCCCATTACGGAATTCACCACATGTATTGTAATTGTCTGGTAATGTGTCTGCGTCCTCACTAGCATGTGAGCTCTTTGAAGCAGAACTGTGTTTTCATTCCTTTAGTACCACTGGCAATACAGAGTAGTATTCAGTCATAAAGAAAATATTAAAAAACATTGTCAGTATCTTTTGTTTTAATAGGTAACACTGACCGTCTAGTAAATGAAAACATCAATTAAGACAAAGACACTTCACATAGGTCCTGATATTCAACATGTTATTTAGGGATGCTGAGTAGTATAGTGTTAGTATCTTATATATACCTGCTGTCAATGGCTTTATATAAGTTATAATCATTAACTAGAGTTTAGATCAGTGTTTCTCTGAGTGTGTGGACCATTTGTACCATATTTACTTTCAGGAAGCTTGTTAAAATGTCGATACTTCCCTGTCACACCCAGATTCAGATTCAGTAAGTCTAGGGAAAGAGAGGAGCAGAAAGACACTGATTTTAAAATAAGTTCCCCAGGTAATTCTCATGCATCTAAAGTATGAGAAGCACTGGACTCTCTGCTCAATACAAACATAAGTGAGCATGAGTTTCTCTTAACTGGTATTTAAAGCTATTCTTTCCCTCATCCACTGTTAATTCAGTTTCTAGTCCCTCAGTGTTCTTAAATAGAATGGAACAATGCATTGAGCCCACAACGCAAGACTCTGCAACTTTTCTGCTCCAGGCAGGATAACAGTGGGGGTGGCTGGCAACAGTCATCTCTACTAGAGATCACAGAAATCCTTAGCCAAAGACACTGTATTGGGTTTGGAAGAAGCAATTACGTGTAGAAACCAGAAAGCTTTCTGCATAAGCGCTTAACTTTCCTTAACAAAGAGAACCACACAAGCCTACCTGTTCCTTGCCTTCAAGAGGTGTTTGATCACAGGCAGGCACAGGCTGAAGTGAGGATTGCAAGGTAACCAAATTAAATCCGCAGACATAGGGAGACAGTGAATACAGTGATCAGCAATCTTGAATGCAAATTCACATTATTCCTCTTACATAGGTTTATTTATAAGGACTAATAATTAATAAAGACTAAGGACTAATAAGTTTGGAAGAAATTACGTGGATTCTATTTTAGCTTTCATCAACTTAACTCCCTAAACAATATTTTAGCAGAATACAGATCTATTTTCTTAACAGTTATTATATCATTGTACAGCTTATTAGAGTTCAGTTCTAGAAAGGATGTGCTTAAGACACGTAAGAACTGACACCATTATAAGAAAAAATAGGCCCCCAGCTTTAAAGTTGGAAACCACATCAAGAGTCCAAAAAGTGTACATTAGTTTTTAGTCTTCTTGCAAGTTCCAAATGCATGGCCCTTTCCCACTGAATTAATATAGACAAATTTCAGATCTATCCATCGATCACTTTCTGCTCCCTTGGGTTATCAATTTTAGAAAAGGAATTCCAGGGACATCCGCATCAAGTTCCATTACAGTGCAGTTGTCATTACAGTGAAAGAAAAACAATTATACCGTTTTATCTCACAGGGTACATCTGCAGGAACCATTTTGCAATGAACACTCAACTTCAGTTTACCTTATTTTCATGTTACAACATGACCATCTGGTAAAATGGTTTTTAAAAAAGAAATTCATTTTTTGTCTAGGTTTTCCTCTTATGGATAAACCGTATTTACTATGTGACTTTTAAAATCACTTCCATTAATAAAACTCTCTATAGTTTTCGTGGAGGAAGCATTTACATAGAATCAAATACCACTGTATTTACAGCAGTTGTAGCTGAAATAGAATAACATGACTGGCAAAAGACATCCTAAAAATCCTAAAACATGACCTTGGGCAACTGAGGACTTACTCCAAGCCTCGTTTTCCCGTTGTGAAACTGGAGGGCTGGACTCCGTCACCTCGGAGGTGACTTCCAGCTTCAACATTCCAGGACACCTTATTCACTTAATTTACCAGCAGTGATCTTTTTGACATGCCCTTTGTTTAAACCTACTTTTCTCTGTTTTAGTATAACTCCTCCACCCCACCCCCCAATCTATATTACAATCATTAATGAAGAAAACAGAGCCTTGTGCTCAATCATTCTTACAGAGCAGTTTGGTTTGTTTGTTTAAAGGTGTCATCTGTGTAATAAACCTATCTAGAATTATTCATGGGGAAATAATCTCCTTAGCAACTATGTCCATGTATTATAAAGTACTTATTGATAGAAAATCCTTGTCTAGATATAAAATTCAACACAGAGGGCTCCTAAAATATATTTTTAAAATGTCTTTCCCCTGTCGCCATCCTTCAAAATGAGATTAGAGCTCACGGCGGAAATGGCAACCCACTCCAGTATTCTTGCCTGGAGAATCCCAGGGAAGGGAGCCTGGTGGGCTGCCATCTATGGGGTCACACAGAGTCGGACACAACTGACATGACTTAGCAGCAGCAGCTTCACAACATCACTTAGAAACTCATTCAGGTTCTAATTCAGTTTTATTTTAAACCTGCTCAATATATTCTTCAGTTTCTGTTTTTCTTCAGATGTCAAAGCTATTTTCTTATATTTAATTCTTCTTCACCGAACAGTGAAGAAGATAAGAAGTTGGGCATAAGTGTCAGCATAAGAAGCAATATGTTTACATTTTTCTGGTCTTGAGTTTGCAGCAGATTACTGAAAGATGCCAAGTGCTGGCAAAGTTATACAGTTTTATACCACTCAGAAAATACGGAAGAAAAACCCCAAATAGGAAAGAATACTACCTTTGCAGAGGCATGATTTCACAAGCCATCCTTGTCTGGAAATTGGCAAGGGACCCTCACAACTGTCTCTTCCGCGCCTAGTGGGGGCGTCTGTGCAGGGACCGGCTGCTCACAGCGGCTGGGCCAGGCTGGGGGCGGGAGGTTGCACCTCACCGCCGGAGAAGCAGCTTGCTCTGCAGTCTGCCAGTGTCCCGCTGCTCTCTGCCTCCAAACTTCTCCAAGCAGTGCTATTCGATCGCTGCCTCTCTTACATTTCCACTGCAGTCCACTTTGACCTTTGTTCCAGGGAAGCAGCTGAACCACCCAGCCAATCAGAGGAGCAGCTGCTGCAAGGCTTAAAGGCGCTGCTTCTTTTGCGCGGCTGCTGCTCCTCCCCTGGCTCCTCAGCGGGCTTGCCTAATTCTGGTAACTCGAAACTTTCCTCGGAGCCCTTCCACAGACGGGCTTGTCAGTCTGGGGGAACAACCAATAACGGCGGCAAGGGCAGAGTCCCTTGACGGCTCAGTACTGAGACTGCCAACAAGGAAATCCATTTGTCAAGGGAAGACGCTGCCTCTGAAACCGAAGGTTTCTGTGACAGGAGGCATAAGCTGTGTCCTCTTTTCTTCTTAAAAAAGAGAAAGGAAAAAAATCAAACCACTAACACTGAACGGAGTGATACTCTTCTAGAAGGCACGCAGGCACTCTTCTAGACCCCTGCCCTACCCATATTTATTTCCTGCTGATGTTTACATTGCGGTGGCTACTAGTCACTGGTGACATCTCCCAAGGCACGTAGCTCTCATTTCTGGGGAGAACACACGTCCTAAGACTGACTGCTCAGGGTCTCAAGGGATCAGTGTGACTATTTCCCATGGAAATGTTTCAACTTATTATTTCTGCATTTTATCCTTATAAAATTGAATGTGCTTATTAAAATACCCATTTTCCTCTGAGAATATCACCAGCATATTTTTGGTAGGTTGGTTATTTATTGATCTCTCTCTCTTTTTTTTTTTTTTTACAGGTAACACCAAATCAATTTCTCATTAGGGCTGCTAAATGCCTGTTAGTTACCTAACTTTCCCTTATTTTCCTCTTCAGTGGGGAATGCTAATGTGTTGTTTTAGGAACGTAACTGTTAATCCATAGCTTTCAAACACTGCAAGAACAAATCTAGAAATATATTTTATTAAGCTTTCCTTCACAGCATAGGACTTGCTGAGAGTTACAACAAAGCCCAGAGCATCGCTTTTAGTACAAGGGCAGACGGCCAGGGTCCACAACATTGAGAAACAGAGGGGGCTTGTATGACCAAAAAGGTATCCTTCTCCCCTGTAGTTTTCCCCAGATTTCTTACAGATCACTCATAATTCTGAATTTAGAACACAAAGCCCTACTGTAAGCATCCACTCTCCTTTGCTATACCTACTAATAAAAACATTCACTGTCCGACTAAATACTCTATCATATTTATGACGATGGATTAGTCATCCTAAAACTTATATTCAGACATTATGATAGAATCAATAACTAAAATCAGCCATTTAAAACAATGGAAGTTTCAAGTGTTTTAAAGTAAATTCAGAACTTACTTTTATTGACAGTAACAGTACAGTGTTTTGATTCTAGACTTAGAAATTCTAATCGTTCTCCAGTAACAATAACCTTGTTTTATGTATTTCTTGTTTTTTACCTTTCAAAAATGCATCTCTACATCTTGCTTAACACTTCATTTCTGGAGATAGGAAATCACTATTACATATCATGATATCATTTCACTGATGAGTAAACTTGGTACTAGAAAATGAAGCAATTTGGAAACGTCACCTGGAAAGTTAGTGGCAGAACAGAAACTGATTTCAGGATTGCTCAGGTCTGCTTCAGATCCCTGCTGTGCACCATAGTGCCTAGTCTCGTCTACTTGAGTTTTTAAAATATTTCATAGGATAACATATTTTTAGAAATAGTTAAAATTCAAGGGATAGAAACAATATCTTCTCTTTTAATTTTATGAACACATCAGTACTGTATGGCTGACAGAGACATGAGACCAATAATAAAGGACCCAGCATTACAAAAAAATATGTTAAATCATATAATAATTTACATTCAATACATACTAGATGTAAAATACTGAATAGGAACGTTCAAATTTTAACATCTGATTCCACATACATTTCCTGATCATTAAATCTTCCTGTCAACATCCCCCTAATATGCCATATTACTAGTGAGATGTCAGTGGTCATTTCTGAAAATCACCTAACACTATAACTCAGTAATTACCTGCCCTTTCAAGTCTCTATTGTTTATTTATAATAATTCCTCCTTTTTCACTTTTGGTTGATTTTCAGGGCATGACTAGATCTTTTCTGAATTTATACTTGGACCACAGCTCCTCCTCTCAGACCACACCCAGAGTCCAGGATCGCTGGAATAGCTTTATTACTCCATGTCCCACGCCCTCATGTCCATTCTTCATTGTCAGGGAGCAGAAGCGCCACTCTCTGAGCCCTGTCAGTGCCAGCTTCTCAAACATGCCTCCAGGACCACGTTTCCTCCACAAGCCCTACAAGATGCACCTCTCACAACCAGCATACCGCTGCCTCCCCACGCCTCCTCCTCCTCCTGAGCTCTCTGTCCAGCTCCAACTGTTTGTCCACGTCCGCGGAGGACAACCTGCACCCAAACCAACGAGCACACAGCTTTAAAAAAAAGATGCAAATAAATAAATAAATAAATAAATAAATAAAAAGATGCATTGCTGGCTTTCCTTAGTATTTAGTTTTTCCAAAACAGGTTCACTAGCATCCTCTGCTTCTTCACCCTGCATACATCCTGCCAGCTGGGTGACCTACTGCCAGGCTGCTAAACATTGCAAAAGAAAAGTCACAGAACCCTGGCAACTGGGTAGATTAAAAAGACCTATTTAGTCTCGGCCTGAACCTCAGTACCATGTGTCAAGCTTGTAGCTGTCTTTGATTTCTGATGGCATTCCCAAAGAAACTGCTGCTGATTTCCAATACTACAAATCTGAACCTCTCTTATGTCACTAATTACTTTGCTTCCTAAAGTTACGAAGAAAGTCAAGATCATCAAATATGAGTGAATTCCTTTGGTCTCCTTTGCATTAAGTGTTGAAGTACCACCACCAACACCTAACACACACACACACACACACACACACACACACACACGCCCCTTGCTTGGTTCTTTTTGACTTCTTCCTAGTCTCGGGGAACACATCCACACCCACAGGACTCAAACTTCTTATCCGTGTAGTGAATCTTATCATTTTCTCCCCCATCTTAAGTGTGTCCCCAATCTGACAGGCACCTAGTAAGTGCCCCCAGCCTTGAAAGCTTTTCCTCAGCACTCCTACCCTCTGGCGATGCAGTGCCGTTTCCCTCCCCTTCCCACTGACAGGCTGCCCAAAGCCTACTTCTGCTCCTCCCACTTCCCCAGAAATTCCTCCTCTGCCGCACACCGATGTACTTCAGACTTCACCACATTTCTGAAACTGCTTTTGAAGCCACCAATGCTCTTTTGGTCACTAAATCTAAATGCCTTGTCTTAGATCTCTTTCTCCTCTTAACTTTTAAAGAAACACCCACCTTCAGTTTTCTGAAAGTTTTTGGTTCTCTGTGATCTTTCCTGGGCATTCTCCAAGCGTCCTGATTATTCCATCCTCCTTTTATTTCATCTGTCTTCCCTCCTCTCTTACACCCTTTCCACCTCATCTTCCAGCCCCACATCTTTCAATACAGGCACTCCATTAGAGTTTAATCAAGTGCACTCTGGAATTACGCTCCTAGGGATTGGATTCCAGCTCTACCACAGACAGGCAGCGTAAACTTGGGCAAGCTGTTTAAAAGCTCTGAAGTTGCTCTGAGGAATAAATGAGATCATGCACATAAAACATGTAAAATAGTTCCTGGCAAATAAGTGCTCAATAATTATTAGTATTATCACCCTAATCAACACATTCAAAGCTTCATATTATCTTATTCCCCAAATTCTCCTCCTGGCCCCTCTTGTTAATGATGTTATGGTTCTCTCTATGAATCAGACTCAAAGCATGAGTCATCTTTACTCCTCCCTTTCCTCTCCTTAAGCAAATCTGTTGACTGTTCTGTTCTGTCTCTTTACTCAGTGGGTCTTGGTCATTTACAGTATCATGATAACCTTCAAGATGATCTTTTTGCCTCCATTCATTCTATCTCCAGTGAATACATTTCACTATTAGAGTGAATTTCCTACTGTGGTTGTGAACTGGATATTCACTGCTCTTCTCAAAAGCTTTAGGAGCTCCCACTACCTCTTAAACGAACTCCAGTTCTTTTAATATGATGATTAAGACTGCTTATTAACCTCAATATTCTCCTGCTTATATCGCCTAAGGAACCCAATCCAGATTTACCTGGACACCATTTTCAAATCTGCTCTGAACTTACCTACGCCAAACATTTACCCCTTGTCTAGACTATTTTCCCATGCCATTTTCTCCTGGCAAAATTCTGTGCACTCTCAGAATTAGGCCAGATGAAACAAATCTCTTACCCATTTTAACTCAGACAGCCCTTTGCATCTCTTATGATATTTATATTTTTGCCCACCACAATGTTTCATTAATATTTGAATTTAAATATTTTCTCCCTATTGGAAAGAAAGTTCTCCAGGTAAGAACTGTATTTTTCCTGCAGCCATTACACAGAAGAGATATCCAATAGTGCTGAATGAATGAACTAATATATCAATCTCTCTTCAGATTCTGAGCATAACTCCTTTGATTAGATTTTCACTTAGCAAGCAGTGTTTCTACCTACGTTTTAAACATTTCCTATTTTAGGTTTTTTGTTTGTTCTGTTTTTGTAAGTCACTCAGTCATGTCCGACTCTTTGCAACCCAATGGACTGTAGCCTGCCAGGCTCCTCTGTTCATGGAATTCTCTGGGCAAGAATACTGGAGTGGTTAGCCATTCCCTTCTCCTGGTTTACATCAGAGATAAAGTAGATGCCTCTTTTAGATTCAAATGAAGGATAATAATAACTAATAACTAGTTAAAGAAATAAACTATTGGGGTTATACACTGATGTGCAATCGCAGAGATGCACAAAGTAAGATTCTATCCAAAACTTTCAAAATCTTTTAAGCACTTTACATTACCCAATCTCTCCCAGGCTGTCTATTTCCTTTTCTACACTTCAGCTGACTTGCAGACTTCTAATTTTCTTACATAACTTCTTCAGCAGATTCCAAGTGTTTGGCAATAGGTTTGTTTGCACTTGTGATATCAAGAGCAACAACTGCTCCAAAAATGATGTGGCTTCATTTGTTTTAATTTCAACATCAACTTGAAGCAACTGAAGAACTGAGAACATTTCTTGGCCACACTATTTTGTTTTCATATGTTGTTTTAACATCAGATTGATTTGTTTCCTAAGAAAAAATATGTTGAAATAATTTCTTTCTTACAGGTTTGGTAAGAAAGTGCTTCTCAGGCAAGGTTTCTTCCTCTTATTTTTATCAATCTTTATAAATTGCACTAAGGAGCAAAACCTTCCACAAGATGCTCGTATAGTATTTATAAATGGCAATGACTAAATCTGACAGGACTTTTTGTAATTATGAAGCCAGGATTTTTAGGGAACATATAATTTAGATACCCTGGTACCACTACACAGGATTCTGACTAAACTTGCTCTCCAGCAGTCAGGGTGAGAACACTAGTGAAGTCCAGGGCTCATCAGCAGACAGGATCATTATTGACCACAGCCAATGTCAAAAATAAAGGCGAGGAGGGAGAAGAAATTGAAGGGGTGGTACATGAAGGCAGTCAGCATGTACTGAGAAGTTATACTGTGTTCATTTTAATAGATGTGGAAATGAAGAAGTTATCTTCAGCATGCAGATAGTAAGTGGCTGACATGAAGCTGGCATCTGAATGCCACAGCATTTCCATGATATGAAAGCTTTTAAAGATGATAAAGCATTATATTTACTCATCAATAACACACATTATCAACCAGCTACAGGAAAGAAAGAATCCTTTCTTTTGGTCTGAGTTTTATATTTAGATGAGTGCAAATATATTAAATAAGGGCTTCCGAGGTGGCTCACGGTAAAGAATCCTCCTGCAATGCAGGAGACGCAGGTTCAATCCCTGAGTCAGGAAGATCCCTTGCAGAAGGAAATAGCAACCTACTCCAGCATTTTTGCCTGGGAAATCCCATGGACAGAGGAGCCTGGAGGGCTACAGTCCCTGGGGTCACAAAAGAGTTGCACTAAGCAATAACACCATACAGTCTAATAATGGCTGTCGGAACCAAAGACAGACAGTGGACCAGAACAAACCTCTTTTGCTACTCTGAGTCAACAGTGTGTGTGTGTGTGTGTGTGTGTGTGTGTGTGTTGTGTAATGATAGAAGACAGCTGTGTTGCAGTAGGTAAAGGAAATGGTTGGCATGGGGTGTTGAGGGGAAGAGGAAGAAACAGAAAAGATGGAGAATCAAGTTTTAAATTGTGTTCTTAATTGTATTCCTCTAAGAAATAAATACATGGAAATGACAGGTAGGCTATCAATTGTTTTTATGTTAAAAAGCTACAGCATTTCTTAACTTGAAGAATGACTATAAAGCCTCATAAAAGATTTATTTTAGAAAGCAAAACAGTGACATTTAAAACAGGTTCATGCTAATAGGAATAAGGAATTTCTAGTTAGGTAAACTACTTTTCTTTAGTTACAGCAGAGACAAAGATGCTTGCTTTACTTAAGGCCCAAATAAAAATAATAAAATCAACATAATTAAAATATTTCATTACTATATAATTACAGATTGCTGGAAAAAAAATCCCATGGGGATAGAAATTATGTAATTGTTTTTTCAAAGACAGCTGCATGCTAAGTCACTTCAGTTTTGTCCGACTGTTTGCAGCCCTATGGGCTATAGCCAGCCAGGCTCCTCTATCCATGGAATTCTCCAGGCAAGAATACTGGAGTGGGTCACCATTTCCTCCTCCAGGGGATCTTCCTGACCCAAGGATCAAACCCTTGTCTCCTGCATTGCAGGCGGATTCTTTACTACAGAGCCACAGGGGAAGCCCCTTTTTCCAAAGACACACCTTTTTAATTCTAATGATAGATCTTGCTTTTTTAAAACGCTGTATGGAGTTATTTCATTAAAACACACCTGACTGGCCTTGGTGGAGCCTACAATGGCACACAGTTCACTTATTCGGGTTTTAGACTCCTGTAGAGCTGCCATGGGGTAGAGGACAAGGCTGCAAACAGTGAGGCAAAGGTGAAAGGCCTCCAGAGCTGGAAAGGCATCACTGAGGGTTCCCCTTTCCACCCCACTGACACCTTGACTTCACGAACTGGTTCCAGCATTCCCAATACAAGCATCAAAACTGTCACCAGAAAGACTGTCAAATCAAAGGACAAGTAATTACAGTACCTACTCATGGGGAATATAGCCAATATTGCATAAAAACTAAAAATGGAGTACAATCATTAAAATTGTATAAAAATAAAAATTAATAAAAAGAAAAAAGACAATCGTAATCTACGGTACATAAATACACCGTTATACAAAAATTCATACAGAAGCTCTATTTCTTCTTAAAAAAAGTGAATTTCTTCTAACAACAGAGGGACTGCAATCTCTTCATAAAAAGTGGTTAAAAATAAATTCTTTGAAACAACTTACATAATTGTTCTCCAACTTTCTGGGACAGGGAAAAATCCACATTTTTGCCAGATGGAATCTCAGTTAGTGACCATTGCCAATAAATAAGTGCTTGAGCACATTTTCCTGGAATGGGACTCCCTGGGCATGACTTTCTCCAAATCTCCCTCAGGAGCCCAGATAATAGTGTTTCTGTTCTCACAAAATAAGTCATGCCCCACACAACAGCTGCTACCACACCTGAGATCAGCTGCCTGAGACTGTCCCAGTGACCTTTCACCCTGTTAAATGATATTTCCTGCAGAGGAGAAGCAGACTTCAGCGGGGCTCCCTTCGAGAAATACCAAAATTATTTACTGTGATACGGTAACTGATTGGTAATCACTGCTGATTCTGTATCCCTCAGACATAAACTCTTCATCTTTCTGAGACATAAAATACTGAGCATGAGCGCAAAATCTCTCAATGGCAATACACTAGATGGTAAAATTAATTTATTTTATCATAAAGTAGGATGCTTTGCATTCAAGCAATTAATGAATGAATAAATGAAATATTAAGAAAGAAAATAAGAGGAAATAATGATCATTTGTACTACCAATAATAGGTTACATTAAAAAAAAATCACACAAATAAAGCAAATTAATATAACAAAAGAGAAACAGACTCACAGATACAGAGAACAAATTAGTGGTTACCTGCAGGGAGAGGAAAGGGGGGAAGGGCAAAATAGGAGTAGGGGATTAAGAGGTACAAACTGTTATATATAAAATAAGTTATAATGAAATATTATACAGCACAGGGAATATAGCCACTATTTTACAACAACTTTAAATGGAGAATAATCTACAAAGATGTGAATTGCTATATTGTACACTTGAACTGTATAACACTGTAAATCAACCATACCTCAATTAAAAAAAAAATTAAAAAAAAAAAATCACAGTAGTGGTGCCCTAAAGTGTCAACATCCCTAGAGCATTTTAAAGGATCTGATTTAAAAAAAATTATTTTAAATTCAACACTTCAGAGAACTGACTCACTGCATTAAATAACTGCACATATATCTTCTTTTTCTAGTGCTATTCATCTGTAGAGCATTATTAGAATTCATAAATAAATCCAAAAACTTTTTCCTCATTGAATTTTAGTAAGGAGACATAGAGTCGGACAAAGATATTTCAAATAAATTAGCTATAAATAAATACATAAAGTTAATAAAAGAAATGGTCTCCTCCAAATAGGCAATGCAGTTAATTCATTATTTAAAAAAAAATTAATTGAAAAGTGAGTTCTAATTCCACAATAAGTTTTCAAAATGTTGCTTCAGGAAGAGAACTCTAAATTGCAAAATAATCCAATTTGAAAAGTCTGGAAACAACCTAGTAAAATATGCTTGGACAAATATGAGTACCTTCAGAAATATTAGCCTAGACTTCAAATCACTCTATATGAAACAGATAAATGGTAGAGTTTGGCCAAACCAAATGATAACTGAATGGATATTCTGTTACAAAGAGAAGCTTAAATGAGATAATATTGCCTCTCTCATTTTTGGTGAGTTCACTACCATCACCTGTTCTTTTCCATGTCCAATTCTTTGCGATTCCATGAACTATAGCCTGCCGGGCTCCTCTAACCATGGGATTTTCCAAACTGACTCATTTGAAAAGATCCCGATGCTTGAAAAGATTGAAGGCAGGAGCAAAAGGGTATGACAAGGATGAGATGGTTGGATGGCATCACTGACTCGATGGACATGAGTTTGAGCAAGCTCTGGGAGTTGGTGATGGACAGGGAAGCCTGGCATGCTGCAGTCCATGGAGTTGCAAAGAGTCGGACACAACTGCGTGACTGAACTGAACTGATTCACACACACAACAGGGCCCTCCTGCTTCTCCATATCCACATATATTATTATTACCCTCTCCTTCACATGAATGGCAGGTCCATGTTGGCTGAACTGCACATGGCCACAGATATGCTCTGCTGTTCATTTGTTCCTGTTCAGGCATTTCTCTTAGCCTGGAATCCCCCTTCTGAACTCATATCCACTCATCCAAATAAAACTCAGCCTGTTTGGGCTTCTTATCACTGCTCTTTCCAATTCCACCACTCAAGGGATTTTATGCTCTTAAATGAGTGAAGCCATATTAATTGTTAAGTCCAGAGTCACTTCAGTTGTAGCTCTATATGATTTCTCTAAAATCTAACAATTACTATATCTCCCTTGAAACATTTGTCATCCTTTATTTAAAATACAACAGACATTATCTCTTGTTGCAAATTATATAATCTATACTCACACAGAAGATTTAGAAAATAGAGAAAAAAAAATATAAAAGTCAAACACAATCCCATTACTTACATAACCAGTATTTAACATGAGTCTATGTCCTTTCATTTTTCTCTGTTTAGATATAATTTATATAATTTCATAAAGATGGGACAATGCAAAGTGTTTAATGCCAGCAAACCATGTATGTAAAAATGGATGAAATGGTAAATTTTATGTATATTTTACAATAAAAGATATAGGATTATGCAGTATGTACTGTTTTATAACATTACATTTCATTCAATAACCAGTAAAATATTTCTATAACACTTCTACTCCTCAAAAATATTTTTATGCTTCTTATGATTCAAGTAGTGATTGCTAGATTTTTCCACTGTAAAAGAATGTTTTCTCTTTGTGATGAAAAATTATCTGTGAGATGATGATTTGAGACTGAAAATTTAGATGCCAGATGTTTGAGCATATACCTCAAAGGTAGAGCCAACAGAACTTGCTGATGAATTGGTTGAGAAAAATAGAGGAATAACAAATTTTTGGTCTCAGTAACTGGGTGAAATGGAGAAGGAAATAAATGGCAACCCACTTCACTGTTCTTGCCTGGGTAATCCCATGGACAGAGGAACACAGCAGGCTATAGTCCATAGGGTCACAAAGAGTCGGATACAACTTGGTGATTAAACAATAATTTTAAAGTCTACCACGCATTTAGTGGGGCTTCCCAGGTGGCTAGTGGTAAAGAGCCTGCCTGCCAATGCAGGAGACAAAAGAGACACAAGTTTGATCCCTGGGTTGGGAAGATCCCCTGGAAAAGAAACTGCAACCCACTCTAGTATGATTGCTTGGAAAATCCCATGGTCAGAGGAGACTGGTGGGCTATAGTTCATGGGATCGCAAAGAGTTGGATATGACTGAAGCGACCGATCACAACTGGGTAAATGGGACAAATTATTAAGATGGGGGAAAACCTGGGCAGAAATGAGATTGTCTTTTTTTTAGGTAGAAGTGTAAATGAGGAGTTTTGCTTTATATAGATTGAGTGTGATATGTTCATTCAATATCCAAGTACATTTACCAGGTAGCCAATAGGCAGGGCTGACCTCATGGGCATATGAAATATGCAGTTTCTCATGGACCATGCACACAAAGCCCCATATCTGGTTTTACGCTCTGCTGCTGCCATCTTAAAATCCTCAATTTTTAACAGAGGGTTCCACATTTTCACTTTGCATTGGGGGGTACCCCAAGGTTAAGTAGTTTGTCCTACCAACTGGATATAATAATTTGGAATATAATTATATTGAGAGTTTGGAACTGGAAGCATAATTTTGGAGGTCATAGGCCTAAAGATGGTATTCAAAACTGTGGACCTGGATGAATGTACACACGATGAGCACAGCTTGAGAAGAGGTCATAGGACTTAACCTTTCCATGTTCCAACTTTGAGAGGTCTGGAAGACAGATTTTGCAAACAGGACTATTAAAGGGTGTGAGGAAAATCAGGACAGTGTAGTATTGCAGAAGCAAAGCGAAGAAGAAAGTGCTTCAACGCAGTCATTAGTGCAGTCAAATCCTGCTGAGAGATAAGAGTAAAATGAGACCAGTAGACTGACCTTTGGATTTGGCAAGATGGAGATTGCTGGTGTTCTTGACAAGCACAATTTCAGTGGTGTGTGGGTTGAAGAAAGAAATGGGAGGAAAGGTTATGGAGACAGCAAGTACATATAATCCTTTACCAGAGCTCTAAAAATGAAGAGGGATATTGTTCCTAGGGAGGATTAAAAAATACTGAGAGCTATTATAAAATGCTTCTATGCTGATGGGAAAACTCTGGAAGGGCGAAATTGATGTCATAGAGAAAGGAACTGATTATTCTAACTTAGTCCTTGAGTGAGTGAGAGAGATTGGGGTTCAGAATACCAGCACAAAGGTTGACCCCAGAGAGGTACAAGTTCAGTTCACCCACTGAGAAAGAAGGGAAGGCAGAGTGTAAGGGTATGGCTGTGGATACACTGGTAGATTGGGGAGGTGGGAGGTAACAGTCTTTCTTAATTGCTGTGTGAAATAGGACAAAATCTTTGGATATATAAATCTAAGCCACGCTTATTTCTCTACTAAAGTGAAGTTCATGTTTTCAGAAAACAAATGTGGTGAGAGAAGAGCTACTATGTTTAGCTTTGTTTTTGTTATTCTAACATCAGAATTAGATGTTTGACAAAGAAACCAAAAAGACAACTTAATGGGAAAGGAATAACCTTTTCAACAACTGGTGGTGGGGCAAACGAATATCCACATGTGAAATAATGAAACCGGACCTGTGCTTCACACCGTATCTAAAAATTAACTGAAGAGGAATGAAATACCTAAATATAAGAGCAAAACTATAAAACTCTTAGAAGATGTAAATCTTTGCTTTTGGATTAGGCAAAGGTTTCTTGGACAGGACATCAAAATCATAAACAACAAAAGAAAAAATAGATTAACTGGACAATAAAAACAAAAAAACTTTGGTCCCTCAAATGATACTATCAAAAAAGTGAAAACACAAACTACAGAATGAGAAAATATTTGAAAATCATATACCTGATAAAGATTAGTATTCAGAGCATATAAAGAATTCTTCCAACTCAACAACAAAATGACAAATAACCCATTTTTTAAAAATGGACAAGGAATTTGAATGGACATTTCTCCAAAGAAGATATACAAATGGCTAACAAACACATGAAAAGGTGCTCAGCATCATTAGTCATTAGGGAAACACAAACCAAAACCACAATGAGAGACCATTTCACACCCATCAGAATGATTACAATAAAAAGACAATTACAGGTGTTGGTAAGGATGTGAAGAAACTGGAAACATCATACGTTGCTGACGGTAATGCAAAATGAAGCAGTCACTTTGAGAAACAACTTATAAATTCCTCAAGAAATCAAACAGACTTACCATATGATCCAGAAATTCCAACCCTAGGCATATACTCAAGAGAACTGAAAATATGTCCAGAGAAAGACTTGCACACACATATTCATACTAGCATTATTTGTAATAGCCCTGAAGTAAAAGCAACTCAAATGTCCATCAACTGATGAATTAAAAATGTGGTGTACACATATTAATACATTGGGATATTATTCAAGTCATTAAAGGAATGACATACTGATATTTCATTCGTATGAATGAACCTCTAAAGCATATTTTCTCCATTGCTTTTCGCTTCTGTTCTTTTCACAGCTATTTTAAGGCCTCCTCAGACACCATTTTGCTTTTTTGCATTTCTTTTCTATGGGGATGGTCTTAATCCCTGTCTCCTGTACAATGTCACAAACCTCTGTCCATAGTTCATCAGGTACTCTATCAGATCTAGTCCCTTAAATCTATTTCTCATTTCCATTGTATAATCATAATGGATTTGATTTAGGTCATACCAGAATGGTCGAGTGGTTTTCCCTACTTTCTTCAATTTAAGTCAGAATTTGGCAATAACAAGTTCATGATCTGAGCCACAGTCAGCTCCCAGTCTTGTTTTTGCTGACTGCATAGAGCTTCTCCATCTTTGGCTACAAAGAATATGATCAGTCTGATTTCAATGTCAACCATCTGGTGATGTCCATGTGTAGAATCTTCTCTTGTGTTGTTGGAAGAGGGTGTTTACTATGACCAGTGCGTTCCCTTGGCAAAACTCTATTAGCCTTTGCCCTGCTTCATTCTGTACTCCAAGGCCAAATTTGCCTGTTACTCCAGGTGTTTCTTGACTTCCTACTTTTGCATTCCAGTCCCCTATAATGAAAAGGACATCTTTTTTGGGTGTTAGTTCTAAAAGGTCTTGTAGGTCTTCATAGAACCATTCAAGTTCAGCTTCTTCAGTGTTACTGGTTGGGGCATAGGCTTGGATTACCATGATATTGAATGGTTTGCCTTGGAAATGAACAGAGATCATTCTGTCATTTTTGAAATTGCATCCAAGTACTGCATTTCAGACTCTTTTTCTGACCATGATGGCTACTCCATTTCTTCTAAGGGATTCCTACCCACAGTAGTAGATATAATAGTCATCAGAGTTAAATTCACCCATTCCAGTTCATCTTAGTTCACTGATTCCTAGAATGTCAACATTCACTCTTGCCATCTCCTGTTTGACCACTTCCAATTTTCCTTGATTCATGGACCTAACATTCCATGTTCCTATGCAATATTGCTCTTTACAGCATCAGACCTTGCTTCTATCACCAGTCACATCCAAAACTGGGTACTGTTTTTGCTTTGGCTCCATCCCTTCATTCTTTCTGGAGTTATTTCTCCACTGATATCCAGTAGCATATTGGGCACCTACCGACCTGGGGAGTTCCTCTTTCAGTACACTATCATTTTGCCTTCTCATACTGTTCATGGGGTGCTCAAGGCAAGAATACTGAAGTGATTTGCCATTCCCTTCTCCAGTGGACCACATTCTGTCAGACCTCTCCACCATGACCTGTCCGTCTTTGGTAGCCCCACATGGCATGATTTAGTTTCACTGAGTTAGACAAGGCTGTGTTCCATGTGATCAGCTTGGCTAGTTTTCTGTGATTATGGTTTCAGTGTGTTTACCCTCTGATGCCTTCTCACAACACCTACCGTCTTACTTGGCTTTCTCTTACGTGTGAAAAGAACAGAAGCAAAAAGCAAAGGAGAAAAGGAAAGATATTCCCATCTGAATGTAGAGTTCCAAAGAATAGCAAGGAAAGATTAAAAAAAGCCTTCCTCAGCAATCAATGCAAAGAAATAGAGGAAAACAACAGAATGGGAAAGACTAGAGATCTCTTCAAGAAAATTAGAGATACCAAGGGAACATTTCATGCAAAAATGGGCTCAATAAAGGACAGAAATGGTATGGACCTAACAGAAGCAGAAGATAATACAAAGAGATGGCAAGAACACACAGAAGAACTGTACAAAAAAGATCTTCACGACCCAGATAATCACGATGGCGTGATCACTCACCTAGAGCCAGACATCCTGGAACGCGAAGTCAGCTGGGCCTTAGGAAACATCACTACAAACAAAGCTAGTGGAGGTGATGGAATTCCAGTTGAGCTATTTCAAATCCTGAAAGATGATGCTGTGAAAGTGCTGCACTCAATATGCCAGCAAATTTGGGAAACTCAGAAGTGGCCACAGGACTGGAAAAGGTCAGTTTTCATTCCAATCCCAAAGAAAGGCAATGCCAAAGAATGCTGAAACTACCGCACAGTTGCACTCATCTCACACACTAGCAAAGTAATGCTCAAAATTCTCCAAGCCAGGCTTCAGCAATACGTAAACCATGAACTTCCAGATGTTCAAGTTGGTTTTAGAAAAGGCAGAGGAACCAGAGATCAAATTGCCAACATCCGCTGGATCATTGAAAAAGCAAGAGAGTTCCAGAAAAACATCTATTTCTGCTTTATTGACTATGCCAAAGCCTTTGACTGTGTGGATCACAATAAACTGTGGAAAATTCTGAAAGACATGGCAATACCAGACCACCTGACATGTCCCTTGAGAAACCTGTATGCAGGTCAGGAAGCAACAGTCAGATCTGGACATGGAACAACAGACTGCTTCCAAATTGGAAAAGGAATACCTCAAGGCTGTATATTGTCACCCTGCTTATTTAACTTATATTCAGAGTACATCATGAGAAATGCTGGACTGGAAGAAGCACAAGCTGGAATCAAGATTGCTGGGAGAAATATCAAAAACCTCAGATATGCAGATGACACCACCCTTATGGCAGAAAGTGAAGAGGAACTAAAAAGCCTCTTGATGAAAGTGAAGGAGGAGAGTGAAAAAGCTGGCTTAAAGCTCAACATTCAGAAAACTAATATCGTGGTATCTGGTCCCATCACTTCATGGGAAATAGATGGGAAACAGTGGAAACAGTGTCAGACTTTATTTTTCTGGGCTCCAAAATCACTGCAGATGGTGACTGCAGCCATGAAATTAAAAGACGCTTACTCCTTGGAAGGAAAGTTATGACCAACCTGGATAGCATATTTAAAAGCAGAGACATTACTTTGCCAACAAAGGTCTGTCTAGTCAAGGCTATGATTTTTCCAGTGGCCATGTATGGATGTGAGATTTGGAAGGTGAAGAAAGCTGAGCGCCAAAGAATTGATGCTTTTGAACTGTGGTGTTGGAGAAGACTCTTGAGAGTCCCTTGGACTGCAAGGAGATCCAACCAGTCCATCCTAAAGGAGATCAGTCCTGGGTGTTCATTGGAAGGACTGATGCTGAAGCTGAAACTCCAATACTTTGGCCACCTCATATGACGAGTTGACTCACTGGAAAAGACCCTGATGCTGGGAAGGATTGGGGGCAGGAGGAGAAGGGGACGACAGAGGATGAGATGGCTGGATGGCATCACCGACTCAATGGACATGGATTTGGGTAGACTCCAGGAGTTGGTGATGGAAAAGGGAGGCCTGGCGTGCTGCGATTCATGGGGTTGCAAAGAGTCAGACACTACTGAGCGACTGAACTGAACTGAACTAAATCATATGATGAGTGAAAGAAGGTAGATCCAAAAGGACATGTATTCTGTGATTCTACTTACAAGAAATGGCAAGGGTTAATGGGAGCTTCCTAGAAGAGATGAAAATTGACCACTGACAAAGTGGAATAAGGACACTCCAGATAAAGAGAACACATTAAGAAAGACACAAATGTGTGGAACCACTGGGATATATGAATAATGTGGTTGCAATGTAACCTGGGTTTAGTAGAATAAAGAACTGTTAAAGAGTAAGTCAAGAAGATAGGATAAGTCGGATTTCTAAAAGGCTTTGAATGACTTGACATTTATTCAATGAGAAGTCCTCTTTGCTTTTATAACATATCTATTATGTCAGTTTTAAACCTTCTGCATTTCATACCATTGTTAACCACATATAAGTTTCCCTCACTTAATGGACTAGGAGACCCCTGAAGATTAGAGACTGTTCCCTGGTTCTCTCTGACTTCTCAGGACCCAGTGCAAAATGTTCAGTACAAAGAATGTGCCCAATAAGAGTTTGTTGACTGTCATATGACCCAGCAATCCCACTGCTGTGCATACACACCGAGGAAACCTGAATTGAAAGAGTCACGTGTACCCCAATGTTCATCGCAGCACTGTTTATAATAGCCAGGACATGGGAGCAGCCTAGATGCCCATCAGCAGACGAATGGATAAGAAAGCTGTGGTACATATATCCAATGGAATATTACCCAGCCATTAAAAAGGAATACATTTGAATCAGTTTTAATGATGTGGATGAAACTGGAGCCTATTATACAGAGAGAAGTAAGTCAGAAAGAAAAACACCAATACAGTATACTAACGCATATATATGGAATTTAGAAAGATGGTAACGATAACCCTGTATGTGAGACAGCAAAAGAGACACAGATGTACAGAACAGTCTTTTGGACTCTGTGGGAGAAGGCGAGGGCGGGATGTTATGGGAGAATGGCATTGAAACATGTAAATTATCATATATGAAACAAATCACCAGTCCAGGTTCGATGCATGATATCGGGTGCTCGGGGCTGGCGCACTGGGATGACCTAGAGGGATGGGATGGGGAGGGAGGTGGGAGGGGTGTTCAGGATGGGGAACACATGTACACCCGTGGTGGATTCATCTCAATGTATGGCAAAACCAATACAATATTGTAAAGTGAATAAATAAATAAAACTTTAAAAAAAAAGTGTTGACTTTGAATTACTAAAATAATTTAAACTAAGACCACAGCAGTCCTGATATACTTTGATGATTTACATGCTACTGAGAATGATCTGCAAACATAATAAATTTCTTTACCATTACTTACCTTCCCTTTCACCAACCACTCATACTACAAATAGAGTTTAGTAAAAACAAATTCAAATTGAAATTTGCATTCTAGTGAAATGCAAAAATTTGAATACAGCAACTGTATTGAGTGGCAGACTTGGTGAATAAATAAATTGCTTTTTTAATCATCAAAATAACTAGAGAAGTATTAGAGACTTTCATTTTAAATTATGGGAAAAAAGGAGATTAAAAATACTAGAAATATGTTTAATAGTTATTCAATGTATGTGAGAGTTTATCTAAGATGACCCTGGAATATTTATCATGGGAGCTAGTGGTGGTGAAGAATAGATTAGAAAACTATCTTTAGAAATAGAGGTAGATTTTTTTTTCTAATACAGCCTGGGACCTTGGGGACATTTCAAACCTACTTTTCCATAAATCTTTGTTATGAAGGCCAGGGAGTCTGAATACTTCAGAAAACAGTAACTCTGTAAGTGAACTGTGTGGTTAGGCTTACCACTGTGCTTTTCACTAAGTGGTTTTTAGACTTTCCTTTCCTCAAATGGGATTTATCGCAGGAAACCTTGCCGAGTCAGCAGCACATTTATATTTGGTAATTTTTCAAATTACACTGTACATGATACGGTTATGAATTTTGTAGCTAAGAATCCTAATTTTATTTCAGCCTTATTAGTCAGTTAAACATTTTGAAACATTTTTTCCAAGTAGCAGAGAGTGAAACATTCCAGGGAATACAGATAGACATTCAGGAAGTAACTGGAGTGCCCTTTATGAAGTACAAACACAGGATAATTATGGCTGCTTTCTGGGGCTGGCTGGACTTCAGAAGGGAAGAAAGCCATAGCTAACTGCCAGAATTAACAGATTAGATATCTTGAAGGACAATGGGTACAGCTAATATTGTTGAATACTGATTCATTATTAATCATTAGACATCTGAATCTTATGAGATCTATTATTGTAATGTGACTAAAATATGAAGAATCATTTAGCAAACATCACAAGACACAATTTCTGCCACAAGGGCGGAGAGCTGCACACAGAGGTAATGAGCCTCATAAAACAATGAACTTCTTCTACATAAATAAGCAGCATATCACTGACAGAAATGCAACATCAGGGCCAGAGACCCATCCCATGGGAAGACAGTGCAGAGAGTTAGAGAGGATGATGAGAGAGTACAGCTGTCTGGAACTCTGTGGCATCTTCAAGAGTGGGCAATACATGGTTCCCTTGGGAAACTTTCCCAAGGAATACTTTCCAAGGACCACAAGAAACAGAACTGACACATAAAATTCTACCATTTTAGAATCAGACCTCAATCTCAGAGAAGTTTAAGTCAGTCAAGATAAAGACAGTAGAATTTAAATTCAAATTGAGCACCTGTAATAATATTATAAGAATAATGACTATAGCAGGATCGGCTAAGTATATGACTAGTAGGTACTATCATGAATGCGAAAAAAAAACAAAAACCAACTAACAAGACTCAGTCCCTTTAATTCAGAAAGTCACAATCAGGTTGAAGAGAGAAGTATAAAGACATGAAAAGTGAAGTAAATCAAAGTAGAAGATAGGAGTGAAATAACTGCAAAACAATCAGAAGACATATATTAATCTCAGCCTGTCAACTAACTAGGTGATCTTCAATAATTCACCTAACTCAATAAATATCTGTTAAATGAACAATCTTTTCAGAATCATGGTTTCTTCATCCTAGGTTACTTTTCAGATCTGAAATATTTTTACAGGGTCACCTGACAAAACTGTAATGTAGAACAAAATATTACATGCATGCTATGTAATTTTTTCTAACATTACTGAGGTATAATTGACAAATACAAATTACATATCTTTAAGGTATATAAGTGTGATGATTTGATAGGTGTATACATTGTAAGCTGATTACCACAAACAGGCAAACTGACATATCCATCATCTCACAGCTACAATTTAGTTTTTCTGGTGAGACCAATTAAGATTGACTTAGCAAATTTCAAGTATACAAAACAGTACTGTTAACTACCATCATCATGCAGAGCATTAGATGCCCAGAACTTACTTATCTTGTAACCGAACATTTTAACCCTTTTTCTTTAGGACAGTTCTGTCAGACAGAGTATTCCTGGTTGGCAAATTTTTCTTTCACAAGAAAAATATATCATCCTATTTATTCCCTCCTGGCCTACAAGGATCATGCCAAGAAATCCACTTATAGCCTTATGGGGTTGCTTTGTATGTGGTCATACTCCTTTCAAGAGTCTCTTTCAGCCTTTAACTTCTGACAATTTGTATAACATGTTTCAAAGTAACCTTGTTCGGGGTCCTTTTATTTTCATCTGGATATCCATATCCTCTTTAAGATTCAGAAAATTTTCAGCCATTATTTTTAAAATAAGTTTTCTTCTTTCTTCCTCTTTCTCCTGTTTGGACTTCTAAGTCATGTATATTCATTTGTTTAATGCTGTTCTCTAGGTCTTGCATGATTTTGCCACTCTTTTGCATTCTTTTTTTTGTTCCTACAACTAAAGCTAAATAACCTATTTTCAAGTTGGCTGATTCTTTATTCTTCACAATTGAATCTGCACTATTGAACCTCTCTATCAAATTTTTGGTTCTGTCATTGTAGTCTTCAGCTCCAAGATTTCTGTTTGACTCCTTTCATGGTTTCTATTTCTCTATTATACTCCTTGATCTATTAAGTACTGTTTTTTTTTTTTTTTTAATTTTATTTAGTTGTCTATCAATGTTCTCTTGCACCTCAATAAGCTTTTAAAACATGATTTTAAAAATTCTTTTTAGAAAACTGGTCTATTTCCATTTATTTGGTTTGGTTACTGGGGCTTTGCTAGTTTCCTGTGGTGATATCATGTCTGCCTGATTCTCTGTGATCTGTGTAGCCATGTATTGGTATGAAGGAGCAAACACGTCTTCTGGTCTTTGTAGATTGGTTTTGGCAGGTAAACACATTCTTCTGTTGGGTTCCTGGGCTGACAGAATTGCCTCTGGGATTTCAGTGAAGCAGAAGTAAAGCCAGGTCATTTCAATTATGGTTTCCTCGGGTATATGCCCAGGAGTGGGATTGCTGGATCATATGGCAGTTTTATTCTAGTTTTTTTAAGGCATCTCCATACTGTTCTCCATAGTGGCTCTATCAATTTGCATTCTGACCAACAGTGTTAGAGGGTTCCCTTTTCTCCACAGCCTCTTCAGCATTTATGGTTTGTAGATTTTTTGATGATGGCCATTCTGACCAGTGTGCAGTGATACCTCATCGTAGTTTTTATTTGCATTTCTCTAAAAATGAGCAACACTGAGCATCTTTTCATGTGTTTCATTTCTTGTTAAAAGACATCCACATCTCCTCACTCCAATTTTTTTTTGTATTTGTATTTTTCAAAAAAATGTTACTGAAGTGTATTTTACATATCATAAAATCTACCTTTTCAAGTACACAGTTCAATGATTTTTATTAATTTTACCAAGTGGTGTAGTTATCACCATGGAAGAGTTTCAGAACATTTTCACTGCCTTAAATAACACCCCTCTAGGCATGTATAGCTACTCTCCTATACAATCACAGTCCCCTCCTGGCTCCCAACCCCTAGACAATCATAAATCTGTTTCTATGAATTTGCCTTTTCTGGCCATCTCATTTAAAGGGAATCATACAATATACATATAGTTTCTTGACTCTACACTTTTACTTTACAGAACAAAACTAGAAATTTTTTTTGGTCTTTAAGAAAAATCACACATTCAAGGAAATGTATAACCTTTCAAATAAAACATTACAATAAATATTGTTAAAAATCTAAAAGACTAAAAATATTAATCCCCTTAAGTTCTAAAATTAAATTCTGAAAATAATATAGTAAGTACAGTGTTAGAAACATGAAAAATGATCATTTATCTATGTCACATGTTGAAATAGATAATAATATAGCTATCCCTGAAACGTTAAATCATTTTAACATCTTAAACTTTACATATACTATGTATTTTTCCTTTCTCTTCTTAGGCTGGATGTGTGACTTCCTCTTCCAGGAGAATTTTTAAACAGCCTGTTTACTAACATACAAGTTAATACTTACAGTTTAGTTCTTGTGTAAATGACAAAACAAATACTGTCCTTGATATTTTTAAAAGGAGAAAAATAAGATTACTACCATGTAGGGAGAAGAACTGGAATGTTCCAGCCTTGCTTAAGGGATGCACCTGTCCAACAACATCCTCATTTCTGTGTGTGCCTCTGACCTGCCAAACAGGCACTGTACTTACAATGTGGAGAATGACGACATTTATTCTTTCAAAGTTGGCATGTCAGAATAGAGGTTGTGCTTTTCAGACTACTGTGAATTTTGGTAATGCATGCATCTGCATTACAAAAAAAAGAAAGAATTCTTGACAATATTTTAGGAATTGCTGCTGTCAGTTTTAGATGATATAAATGGACTAGCTAAATGTCTTTCCTGAATGAGGTGAACCTATCACTAAGCACCTGTCTTTGCCTGGGAATTCAGTATAAAACAGCTCCACTGAGCTCTAACAAAATCAAGAGAAAGTGTATTCCTAAGTTTTTCTCAAGCCATTCTAATTATGAGAGAAAGATTCTATGAAGACTAGAAAAATGATTGTTTTCTATATGATTTGAACTGTGGTGTTGGAGAAGACTCTTGAAAGTCCCTTGGACTGCAAGGAGATCCAACCAGTCCATCCTGAAGGAAATCAGTCCTGAATATTCATTGGAAGGACTGATGCTGAAGCTCCAATACTTTAGCCACCTGATGCAAAGAACTGACTCATTTGAAAAGACCCTGATGCTGGGAAAGATTGAAGGCAGATGGAGAAGGGGTTGACAGAGGATGAGATGGTTGGATGGCATCACCGACTCAATGGACATGAGTTTGAGTAAACTCTGGGAATTGGTGATGGACAGGGAGGCCTGGAGTGCTGCAGTGCACAGGGTTGCAAAGAGTCAGACATGACTGAGCAACTGAACTGAACTGAACATCCTCAAAGCCAATTTTAGACAATTACAGAAATACAGAAAAATGTTATTCATATAAATAAATAATTTTTCAAGATAGAAGTCAGTCAATAAGCAAAGATAGTGAACTCTCTGAACTCTCAAAACATCACATTTTAAAGTGTGTTACTCCCTTATGCTTTTATTTTTACTGCCACTATCTGAAGAGTAGAAAAATAATGAACACTTGCTGATTAAAATTCACACTTCTGTTACATCTCAAGAAGCAATGGGGCTATGTTTAAGATTTGAAACTAAGAAGAAAAATGATCAAAGTCAGCCAACCTGGGAAAAATTACTGAACAAGGTCTAAACTCTAAAAATTTCAAGTTATCAAGAACACGCTGTTAGCCAAAAACCAACTCTCAAAGCTCTAGAAATCAAACTTATTGTTGAAAAATCACAGGACAGACACTTCCTCATTCTGGACATTTCAGTACCAAAGGTTCTTTCCTAGTGTTATCTTTGTTGTTAACTGATACTGTAATTTTGTTGAAAATCAAACTGTTACGTATGTTGTAATGATTTTAATAAGTGCAAACAGAATGACTTTATTCACTGCTTTGTAAAGTCAATCAAGCTTATCAGATAGGGCTAACAAAAATAGATTTTGCTGAATTGCCCCCATTTTTTTTCTTTAGTAGGAGCAACTAAAAAATAAATCAATGCTATGATTGAGGAAATGTTTCTTGACAATTCCTTGGGAAAAAGTTGGTAAACCAAAATGAATGCTGTATTTAGAGAATAAGGGCATACAATATACTTAATACACACTACCCCACTTTGTGGTTAAGACTGAGGCAACCAATAAACTGTTAAGGAGAAAAATGGAAACTCTCCTAAGAAAAAATTTAGAGAAACCTGTTGCTGCTAAATCGCTTCAGTCGTGTCTGACTCTTAGTGACCCCATGGACTGTAGCCTACCAAGATCCTCTGTCAATGGGATTTTCAAGGCAAGAATACTGGAGTGGGCTGCCATTTCCTTCTCCAAGAGAACCTGTGTGTATGTGTACAGAACACACACACACACATTTTTCCCTGGTTCAAATTTATAAACTAAACAATAACTTGTTCTAGAAAGCAACTGCAAATGAAAACAGCTTCATAAGTTCATTTTTGAAATAAATTGGCACACTATCTATTCTGTTACTTCAAAGACATAGAAAGGATTTACATTTTGTTTTTAGTGAAATTTATTGTAATGCTTTTTTAAAATTATAGAAATAGGTTTTAAGTTACAAAAAACGATGAAAAACTTTTAAAAGGAAAAATTCTATATGTTAGAAATAAATAAGATTCAGACTCCATTTTACCTGTTTTAAGAAAATCATATGCCTTTTTCCTCAAGTATATCAATGAAGTTTGCTCTTAGGTTTAACAAGCAACCTAATGCTTAAAAGGCAATATTCAAAATGTGTTAGTGAGAGTTGGTTCTAGTGACAACTGTGAAATCCCCTTTAACTGCAGATAACATTGGCCACTGAACATACTATGAAAAGGCATCCAAAAAAATAACTCTTCCAACATTTAATGTGAGGCTAGCATAGGTTGACTGACTAAATAATTTGTTTTAATCCAAAAAATAAAATATAACAAACCAGGAATGCTCCTGTGATAAGAACTACTAGTCAGAACATTTTCAAAAGTTACAGTAAATTTTAAACAGTTTTACTGATCGGACATGACTGAGCGACTTCACTCACTCACTCACTCACTGATCTGTATCCTGATGACCCTGGTGGTGGATATGTGTAAACACACCTCCATATGAGGTGTGTACATTAGCACAGATGATGGCATACATGACACATACACAAAAGAAACATGCTAACCTGGACAGCAACTTGGCAGCATTAGCATCCTCTGCTGAACTCATGTCATCCCAGCAGGATTTTCTCCGACTTAGCTGCAGGCTGACCTGAGGAATGCCCTCAGACAGCTCTGGGCGTGGTGCCCTGTGGGTCCAAATAGATCCCTCACTACTGGATTTGCGGATCTAAAACACAAAATTATAAAAAGAGAGAGGAATTTTTTTTTTTTATTAGTTGGAGGCCAATCACTTCACAACATTTCAGTGGGTTTTGTCATACATTGATATGAATCAGCCATGGATTTACACGTATTCCCCATCCCGATCCCCGCTCCCACCTCCCTCTCGACCCGATTCCCCCGGGTCCTCCCAGTGCACCAGGCTGGAGCACTTGAAAAAGAGAGAGGAATTTTTTAAAAGTTTCCAGTTAAGATACTGAAGATAGTTTATTTGAATTCATTAATAGTCTAATATATTAATCATACTCCAGAAAAATATCAATTGAGATATAGAAATAAAAATGTGTATAAAAATTCTTTTATAGCAAAGGGTACAGTGAAGGGGTGATACCAATATTTCTGAGGGGAACTTTCAAACCATATATGATCCACACACCACTCCTGGACTCTCAAACCAATTTTCCCCAGGCCTAACACCTCCTTAGAATACCTATTCTATGTAATGAGAGATTACGAGACTATATAAGACGGAAACCTAGAAGAAGAGAATAAATAGCTAGAAAGAAGCAGAAGAAAATAAGTCTGAGAACCAGTGAAATAAAGAATTCCAGTGTGGGAAAGTTATCCAGAAATATTCACTACCAACAAGCAAAATACATACCAGTTTGCAAGTTTCCATTGTAATCTTTTGTAGGGCAAAGCATGGTGTAATAAATTTTGAATTAAGGAAATAAATACAAAAAACACCACCTTTTTACTTTTCTTCTATCTCTGGAATCATGGACAACACAAATGCCAAATGAATACTCAGAGTACAGACTTTTTATACCTGAGGTCTCTCCAACCCCAGAAATATTCTCACATTCTCTTATTTTAGGTCAGAAAACAATGAGAATACAATCAATATTCTTTTCCTAATGTGTAAAAATCATGTCAGAATCGCAGGAAATTTTCAAAAACTTGGATCAATTGTATTTGTTACTCTGGAAGCTTTTTCTCACCTTGAGGACTGTCTCTTGCTTGTCCTTTCACCTAGAATGCCATCTGCTGATCACTGACCAATCACCAACAAACCAAATCTTAACTTCCTTTGAAGTTGAGATAAGAATCCACTGACCACAGAGCTTCACTAACTACTGTCGGGTCTAAATAACCTTTCCTAATTCTGAATTCCTATACCTCACCACCACACAGTCTACACTTCATTACATGTCATATAATAGCGTAATCTTAGTTATCTCAAGTTTCTAGGTCACATGGTCTCAACCAGATTTCCCTTTCTTCTCTGTATTATTTGTAACATTTTTATTGTTCTTCCTTGATGGCTCAATGGTAAAGAATCCTCCTGCCAATGCAGGAGACACAGGTTTGATCCCTGGGTTGGGAAGATGCCCTGGAGAAGGAAATGGCAACCCACTCTAGTATTCGTGCCTGGGAAATCCCATGGAAAAAGGAGCCTGGCAGGCAGTCCACGGGGTCACAAAAGAGTTGGACATGAGTTAGTGACTAAACAACATTTTTACCAAAAAGTCTAGCAAAGCTTTGAACCCATTAATAAACACTTATTGTCAGACAAACACTCAACTAGAAGATATTCCCAAAATCAAAAAAATTGTTCACTGAGTGAACAAGAGGATAGGATAATGAACAACTGAACAGAGTAACAAGAGAGTAGCACTGCTGTAATGTTATATAAAGAACATTACAGCATACTAACACATATATATGGAATTTAGAAAGGTGATAACGATAACTCTATATGCAAAACAGAAAAAGAGACACAGAAATACAGAACAGACTTTTGAACTTTGTGGGAGAATGTGAGGGTGGGATATTTCAAAAGAACAGCATGTATACTATCTATGGTGAAACAGATCACCAGCCCAGGTGGGATGCATGAAACAAGTGCTCCGGCCTGGTGCACTGGGAAGACCCAGAGGAATCGGGTGGAGAGGGAGGTGGGAGGGGGGATCGGGATTGGGAATACATGTAAATCCATGGCTGATTCATATCAATGTATGACAAAACCCACTGGAAAAAAAAATAATAATAATAATAAAAATAAATTTAAAAAAATAAATAAAATAAATAAATAAATAAAACCAAAAAAAAAAAAAAAAAGAGTAGCACTGACATATATATACACTGCTGCTGCTAAGTCACTTCAGTTGTGTCTGACCCTTTGTGACCCTATAGACCCTACCAAGCTCCCCTGTCCCTGGGACTCTCCAGGCAAGAACACTGGAGTGGGTTCCCATTTCCTTCTCCAATGCATGCAAGTGAAAAGTGAAAGTGAAGTCGCTCAGTCGTGTCCGACTCTTAGTGACCCCGTGGACCGCAGCCCATCAGGCTCCTCCATCCATGGGATTTTCCAGGCAAGAGTACACTACCATGTGCAAAATAGATACCTAGTGGGAACCTGCTATATAGCACAGGGAATTCAGCTCAGAGATGTGATGACCTAGAGGGGTGGGATGGGGTGGGAGGGAGGGAGGGAGGAAGTATATGTGTACATATAGCTGATTCATGTTGCTGTACAACAGAAATTAGCACAACATTGCAAAACAATTATACTCCAATAAAAAATTAAATATTAGGCTTAATGTTCAAAAAAATAACACGGGGACAATTATGAACATAAATATTTAATACATTCATACCACTATGAGGATTACATGAAAATAATTTAGCAAAGAGTTACATTGAACTCCAAATAAACACTAAATAAAAGCTAGGCTTTACTAGTATAGTTGTTATGTAAAATCTGCCCAAATCTGATGATTATCAATCAACTCTTTAGTTGCATTTCTCTGCAGAATATTCTTAAGTTCATGAAAATCAAAGGAAAAATTCTAAAAAAGTATGAGCTAACTATAGCTCATAGCTGTATTAGCCAACAGTAGTACTTCCAAGAGAAATACTCAGGTAAACAGCAAAAAAATATGAAAAATATAAATACATGTGATTATATTTTTCATACACGGGCTCCTTTTTCATGTGACTTTTCATAAGAATAAACATGAAATATCAATTAAAAAACACTGAAAAACTAGTGCATTTTCTCTCAATATTGAAATGAATGTAGGTTCAGTGAAAATTTGGGTTCTAAATTTGATTCAGCAATTTATGCAAAAAAATATTCTAAGGTACAAAAAGGTAATATGCACCTTATTCCATCTTGGCAGTTCATATTAAAATAGACTCCATAATGAACAGTATGAAAATGCAAAAAGATAGGACAGTGAAAGATGAACTCCCCAGGTCGGTAGGTTCCCAATATGCTACTGGAGATCAGAGGAGAAATAACTCCAGAAAGAATGAAGGGATGGAGCCAAAGCAAAAACAAAACCCAGTTGTGAATGGGACTGGTGATGGAAGCAGGGTTCGAAGCTGTAAAGAGCAATATTGCATAGGAACCTGGAATATTAGGTTCATGAATCAAGGCAAATTGGAAGTGGTCAAAAAGGAGATGACAAGAGTGAACATCGACATTCTAGGAATCAGTGAACTAAGACGGACTGGAATGGGTGAATTTAACTCAGATGACCATTATATCTACTACTGTGGGCAGGAATCCCTTAGAAGAAATGGAGTAGCCATCATGGTCAGAAAAAGAGTCCGAAATGCAGAACATGGATGCAATCTCAAAAATGACAGAATGATCTCTGTTTGTTTCCAAGCACACCATTCAATATCACAGTAATCCAAGTCTATGCCCCGACCAGTAATGCTGAAGAAGCTGAACTTGAATGGTTCTATGAAGACCTACAAGACCTTTTAGAACTAACACCCAAAAAAGATGTCCTTTTCATTATAGGGGACTGGAATGCAAAAGTAGGAAGTCAAGAAACACCTGGAGTAACAGGCAAATTTGGCCTTGGAGTACAGAATGAAGCAGGGCAAAGGCTAATAGAGTTTTGCCAAGGGAACGCACTGGTCATAGTAAACACCCTCTTCCAACAACACAAGAGAAGATTCTACACATGGACATCACCAGATGGTTGACACTGAAATCAGACTGATCATATTCTTTGTAGCCAAAGATGGAGAAGCTCTATACAGTCAGCAAAAACAAAACCAGGAGCTGACTGTGGCTCAGATCATGAACTCTTTATTGCCAAATTCAGACTGAAACTGAAGAAAGTAGGGAAAACCACTCGACCATTCTGGTATGACCTAAATCAAATCCATTATGACTCATGGAAGTGAGAAATAGACTTAAAGGACTAGATCTGATAAACAGAGTGCCTGATGAACTACGGATGGAGATTCGTGACATTGTACAGGAGACAGGAATCAAGATCATCCCCAAGAAAAAGAAATGCAAAAAAGCAAAATGGCTATCTGAGGAGGTTTTACAAATAGCTGTGAAAAGAAGGGAAGCGAAAAGCAAAGGAGAAAAGGAAAGATATACCCATTTGAATGCAGAGTTTCAAAGAAGAGCAAGGAGAGTTAAGAAAGCCTTTCTCAGTGATCAATGCAAAGAAATAGAGGAAAACAATAGAATGGGAAAGACTAGAGATCTCTTCAAGAAAATTAGAGATACCAAGGGAACATTTCATGCAAAGATGGGCTTAATAAAGGAATACAGAAATGGTAAGGACCTAACAGAAGCAGAAGATAATACGAAGATATGGCTAGAACACACAGAAGAACTGTACAAAAAAGATCTTCACGACCCAGATAATCACGATGGCGTGATCACTCACCTAGAGCCAGACATCCTGGAATGCGAAGTCAGTTGGGCCTTAGGAAACATCACTACAAACAAAGCTAGTGGAGGTGATGGAATTCCAGTTGAGCTATTTCAAATCCTGAAAGATGACACTGTGAAAGTGCTGCACTCAATATGCCAGCAAATTTGGGAAACTCAGAAGTGGCCACAGGACTGGAAAAGGTCAGTTTTCATTCCAATCCCAAAGAAAGGCAATGCCAAAGAATGCTGAAACTACCGCACAATTGCATTCATCCTACACGCTAGTAAAGTAATGCTCAAAATTCTCCAAGCCAGGCTTCAGCAATACGTGAACCATGAACTTCCAGATGTTCAAGTTGGTTTTAGAAAAGGCAGAGGAACCAGAGATCAAATTGCCAACATCCGCTGGATCATCGAAAAAGCAAGAGAGTTCCAGAAAAACATCTATTTCTGCTTTATTGACTATGCCAAAGCTTTTGACTGTGTGGATCACAATAAACTGTGGGAATTTCTGAAAGAGATGGGCATACCAGACCACCTGACCTGCCTCTTGAGAAACCTGTATGCAGGTCAGGAAGCAACAGCCAGAACTGGACATGGAACAACAGACTGGTTCCAAATTGGAAAAGGAATACCTCAAGGCTGTATATTGTCACCCTGCTTATTTAACTTATATGCAGAGTACATCATGAGAAACGCTGGGCTGGAGGAAGCACAAGCTGGAATCAAGATTGCCGGGAGAAATATCAATAACCTCAGATATGCAGATGACAGCACCCTTATGGCAGAAAGTGACGAACTAGAGTCTCTTGATGAAAGTGAAAGAAGGGAGTGAAAAAGATCATGGCATCCGGTCCCATCACTTATGCAAATAGATGGGGAAACAGTGGAAATAGTGGCTGACTTTATTTTTCTGGGCTCCAAAATCACTGCAGATGGTGATTGCAGCCATGAAATTAAGAGGTGCTTACTCCTTGGAAGGAAAGCTATGAGCAACCTAGACAGCATATTAAAAAGCAGAGACATTACTTTGCCAACAAAGGTCCATCTGGTCAATAGTATGGTTTTTCCAGTGGTCATGTATGGATGTGAGAGTTGGACTATAAAGCAAACTGAGTGCCGAAGAATTGATGCTTTTGAACTGTGGTGTTGGAGAAGACTCTTGAGAGTCCCTTGGACTGCAAGCAGATCCAACCTGTCCATCCTAAAGGAGATCAGTCCTGGGTGTTCATTGGAAGGACTGATGTTGAAGCTGAAACTCCAATCCTTTGGCCACCTGATGTGAAGAGCTGACTCGTTTGAAACGACCCTGATGCTGAGAAAGGCTGAGGGCAGGAGGAGAAGGGGATGACAGAGGATGAGATGGGTGGATGGCATCACCGACTCGATGGACGTGGGTTTGGGTGGACTCCGGGAGCTGGTGATGGACAGGCAGGCCTGGTGTGCTGCGGTTCATGGGGTCGCAACCTATTGGACAGGACTGAGCGACTGGACTGAACTGAGTGTCACACTGGGATTCAGAACCAGCCACTACATGACAGGGGCGAGGGTGCGTGACATTGCAAACTAGTGAGTAGAGGCCAGAGGCATGACTAAACATTCTACAGCGCACAGGACAGCCTGCCATGCAAAAGTCACCCGCTCCAAACCTTCAGTGCAGCTGGCTTTGAGGAACCCTGCTACAGAGGAAGCAGGAAGAAGAAATCTATAGGGAGGCCACTTCTCTACGCTTTTCTTCTGGTTGTGTCCTCCCTTTTAGTCTTTGGCATGTTAACAGATAACGGGCCAAGATCAGCTCTGAGCTTAGCAAGAATGGGTCAATGCGGCCACACAGGCCTGCCTTATCTACTCAAGAATTGCTAGTGACTCCATGAGGTTCTGGACTTCCCTTGTGGCTCAGCTGGTAAAGAATCCCCCCACAATGTGGGACACCTGGGTTTGATCCCTGGGTTGGGAAGATGCCCTGGAGAAGGGAAAGGCTACCTACTCCAGTATTCTGGGCCTGGAGAATTCCATGGACTGTATTGTCCATGGGGTTGCAAAGAGTCAGACATGACTGAGTGATCTTCACTTTCACTTTCCATCAGGTTCAGGCAAGCCCTGTGGGGCGCAGATTTACTGCAATAAAAATAAATGTCTTATTGTAATAAACAGAGTGAACGCCTCTGAAGAGACCCACCTGCAGTTTCAGAGCACATGACTGCAGTAGAAAAATGGGCAAGGGCTTGGGATACTGACTGGGGTACACAGCTTTCTTTTTCGATTGAAGATATCCACGAATTCACACCACACTTTGCTCCTTTATTTTAGTGATCTTTGTGATAATTTTTGTACTTGAAGGTGAAAACTATTAAAGTCCTCCAACCACCTATGAAAAATAGTTTCTAAGAATTCTGCCATTGGCTGTTTGAGATAAGGATCCAGGCATATGCCGCGTGATTTATGTGTACAACTCAAACACTAACAATTCTAGGAATCTTTAGGAAGGCACATTCTGTGCGTGTACTTGCAGGTATGGAAGAATCTAACTAAGAAGTAATTTGAAATATGTTAGTATTTGAGATGCCAGGGAAATAGAAACAGAAGAAAAACCTTTGAGAATGTAAAATTAAGAAATATTCTTAGATGCTATTGCTGTTACTGTTATAAATATTTAGTGACTAAATATTTGCTAGCATGGTTCCAAGAGATTTACATAAATTAACCCATTTAATTCTTACAACGACCCAAAGAGGCAGGGACTATTATTATTACCATTTCACAGCTGAGGAAACTGAGGCATACTTTGAGTTGTCTGTCCAGTGAGGAGGTGGCAGAGACACAGTTATAACCCAGAGAGCCAGGCCTCAGGGCCTGTGCTTACCACTACCCTGTATATTTGGTCATAAGTTAAATGCTAAATAACAAGAAAAAAAGGTGTTTTTGGATAAAAGTCACATTATATCCCATAATGCAACCCATTTTCCTCTTCTTTTAGGGGCATTAGTAATTAAACTTTCTTTAAATTTATCTCTGTGGCACCCACTGAACTAGTCTAGCAATATGATCTTAGGGGAAAGAAATCAGATAAGAGGAAACTATTTGGAAAATGTGCTCATCATATTTTTATTTATAATATGCTCCAAATAAAATCATTCTAAATAGACAAATTACTATAAGAGGTAATTATGGCCCATTTATATGATGAAAGAATATTCAGTCATTAAAATATCTACAAAGGTTTAACAGGACTGTGAAAGTTTTGTTATGATAGATAATACAGTGTGCTATGATATGTAAGTGTGAGTTAGCAAATAAAAATGTGTGTAAATGTGTGTGTGTGTGTACACACACACGTATAGGCTTCCCTGGTGGCTCAGTGGTAAAGAATCTGCCTGCAATGCATGAACCACAGGAGACACAAGGATACAAGTTTGATCCCTGGGTTGGGAAGGTCCCCTGCAGGAGGGCATGGCAACCCACTCCAGTGTTCTTGCCTGGAGAATTCCCACGGACAGAGAAGGCTGGTGAGCAACAGTCCATGGGGTTGCAGAGTCGGACATGACTGAAGTGACTAAACACAAGCGTGTATATATATCTCTCTCTCTCCAATAATACTTGTGTTATTTAGCTATACTATATCTAAAATATACATGAAGCGAACTTATGGCTACCAAAGGGGATGTGGACAGATGGATAAACTAGGGGTTTGGGATTAACATATCCACACTGCTACATATAAAATAGATAACAAGGACCTACTCTATAGCACAGGGAACTCTACTCAATATTTTGTAATAACCTATAAGGCAAAAGAAACTGAAAATGAATATCTCTATATCTGAATCATTTTGCTGTATAGCTGAAACGAACACAACACTGTAAATAAACTGTACTAACAAAATTGAAAACAGACAAAAAACAAAACATACATGAATAAATTTCAAAAGTCCAAAATGAAATTCTGCCATAATCAGTACTACAGAGGTTTTTAACATGGTCTAATCTTTAAAAACTGAACAAAGAAGCCAGCACCTGAAAAACATGTCTGTGATGCCACAATCTGCTTTACCCTGAAACACTGATGTGACTAAAAAGAAAAGACATGAAAAAATAACATTTGTCTTGATATTTATCCATATAAAATTCTGTCACCGTGCCCACTGTGCCACGCGCAGGTGTAGGGTAGGAGCCATCCGCTCTGCAGGACTGAACCTGAGCGATGGCAGGTGAGTTCAGAAACAGGAGGGACTCAGTTTAGTGGACGGGGACCAATCTCTCTGAAACTTGTAGCCCCCTTTCCTTTTATAGGTGAATATTTCCTGATTATTATGCTTCTTCCTAGAAAAGGGATGGGAATGTGAATCAACTGTAGAAAAATTTATAACAATTTGGCACACTCTCATGAAACTGTATTATTAATACATAATTTTTAAAAGTTTAAGTCTAACAAACTTTAATGTTTTGGTCTTAGGAGTCACCCTAAGCACTGGTCAGGTGCTGTGCTTGCCTTTTGAAATGGTAAAAGTCTATTCTTTCCATCATCAGGTACTTGAAGAGGAGATTAGAGCAGGGCAGAAAATTACACTCAAGGCTCAATGATGAAGGAAAACTGTGATAGCAGGATGAAAGCAGAAAAGTTAATATTTAACATTTAGACTTTCTAAATAAAGTTCACTGGACCGTCTCAATATCCTTGACCTTTTCTGTCCTGCACTTGTCATTTGTTGAAAGAGGACAAAGCCTCTTGCTTTTTCTTCATGTTCATTAAACTTAGCACCTTCAGAAGAAGAAATAGTGAAATAAGTGCCAGGAAACAGATGTTTTGCTCTAATCTTTTTATAAAAGGCATTTTTAGCTTAAACATTTTTTAAAACCCTCTAAATTAGAAAAAATTGAAATAAAATTTAAAAAGCCTTTGATTTTGCTCAAAAATGATTTAAATTTTGCCTTTCAGAAGTGAGACTTATTTATTAAACAGCAGCTATCAATTCTCCTGATATATAATTTGATCAATCTTTTTATGAGCCAGTTATAGTACAAGCCTTTTCATACTGTTCATGGGGTTCTCAAGGCAAGAATACTGAAGTGGTTTGCTATTCCCTTCTCCAGTGGACCACGTTTTGTCAGACCACGTCATTACTTTGCTGAGAAAGGTCTATCTAGTCAAAGCTATGGTTTTTCTAGTAGTCATGTACGGATGTGAGAGTTGGACCATAAAGAAAGCTGAGCACCTAAGAATTGATGCTTTTGAACTGTGATGCTGGAGAAGACTGCTGAGATTCCTTTGGACTGCAAGGAGATCAAACCAGTCAATCCAAAGGGAAATAAGTCTTGAATAGACATTGGAAGGACTGATGCTGAAGCTGAAGTTCCAATACTCTGGCCACCTGATTCAAAGAACTGACTCGTTGGAAAAAACCCTGATGCTGGAAAAGATTGAAGGTGGGAGGAGAAGGGGATGACAGAGGATGAGATGGTTGGATGGCATCATTGACTCAATGAACATGAGTTTGAACAAGCTCCGAGAGTTGGTGATGGACAGGGAAGCCTGGCATGCTGCAGTCTGTGGGGTCGCAAAGAGTAGGACACAACTGAGCAACTGAACTGAACTGACAGTGCAAGCTAATTAATGTTCCAGGTTTTTTTTAAAGTAAGTTATTAACATGCTTTATGAAAATTTTCAAGGTAGCTTCTTGCACATATCTTTTTTCTATCTTTTTTTTTTGGTATAAATGGGTCAGTGGTAAAATTATAACTAATTAAAATCTCATCTTGATCTAAATTTTAGAGTGAATCCATACTTGGTATAAAATCATCTTAACTAAGTTGGTTAGAAAAAGTACTCACATGTGAAAAAAAAATTCACAATATAAAAACTTCATTTTGAAATGTAATAGATCAGATTAATTATGGTTTCACAGTGTGGCTCAAGTAAGTAACAAACCTCTTAGGACTTGGTTAACTCTTCTCACACCTCCTCTCTCCTCTGTAAAAGCTACAGGCTATCACAGCAGAACTTTTTGTCTGTTTTGTTAACTGCTGTTGCCTTGCATCCTAGAGTTGCACTTGGTAAATAGTAGAAGACTGCTAAATATTCCTATAATGAATAAAAGAATGAACTGATAGTATCTACCTTTCTTTCACAAATATTGATACCATAAAGCAGATTAATTCCACTGTGTAAGCATTATTCTTATTTTAAAAGTGCCATCTATATTCAGTTTCAAAATTAAGTCAGTTGAAAAAATATCTATGGTAAAGAAATGGGCAGAATCTAAATTTACAGAGCATGAGGATCATTAATGCAACATCAGGGGCGGGAAACTTCATTTACTTGGACTAAGCAGCCATGGCACCCCACTCCAGTACTCTTGCCTGGAAAATCCCATGGACAGAGGAGCCTGGTAGGCTGCAGTCCATGGGGTCACGAAGAGTCGGACATGACTGAGCGACTTCACTTTCACTTTTCACTTTCATGCATTGAAGAAGGAAATGGCAACCCACTCCAGTATTCTTGCCTGGAGAATCCCAGGGACAGTGGAGCCTGGCGGGCTGCCATCTATGGGGTGGCACAGAGTCGGACACGACTGAAGTGACTTAGCAGTAGCAGCAGCAGCAAGCAGCCCCGAAGTAGCACCATCTGGCCTGGGACTTAGGGTCAAGTAAGACTCATCTTTTAGGAGCTACTGATAGAGAAATCTGTACATGGCAGTAAGGTGAGGCCTCTCACTAGCATCAGTACAGTTCCATCTGCTGTTATAAAGTCATTTGTTCAAGTTTCTGACTTTAGGTCTTTCATCAGGAAAAAATTCAGGTGTGTAAACTGAGTAGTTTGGGAATTTAAATGTAAGATTTCTACAAATTCTCATTGTATTAGTAATATAAAAATCTGCTTTGAAAATTTTGATCATTTATCTCTAATCAAAATCAATGATCAATCAATGGGAATGTTTACCATCCAACCCTAAATGCAATCCTTTGGCCTCAAGTTCTTGTGAACTTAGAGGACAGGATTACACAGGGTGATGGGGTCTTAAAACAAAATGTTCTCTGGATGCTCAGGGATCCAGAGGGATGCTACTGACACTAGATGGAATGCCAGGAAGCAGTGCTTCCTACACAGGGGTGCACATCAGAATATCCTTTGGAGATTTAAAAAAAGTGGTACACTTGCCAAAATTCATCCTACCACCTCATTTCCCGTTCCCATCTCCAATAGATCCTGGGCAGGTGAATTTTTAAAAAATCCTTAGAATAATGTATGCTGATTCAGAATTTAAAAAATTATCGAGAAGTAAACAATTTCTCTTCAAGGTTTTGAAGGTAAGTGTTAAAATGGAAAAATAAACTTACCATTAAATAACTGAATTGCTTGATTATGGCTGGTCACACAAGTTTCATGTTCATGTAAGAAAAATTAGGTGGAATAGCCAGAAATTAAATGATTATTTTAGAATCACTTAGTTTTAAAGCTGATGAGAGGTCTGTTCTAATCCCATCATCCCAGAAATGACATCCAGGGGCTCACAGAATTGAAATGATTTGTCCAGGATTGTATAGAGAATTGGAAACTTGACTATTAAAACCCCCTTCTCCTGACCAAAGTGAAGGTGAGAAATGAAGAAATGAACTGTCTGTCAAATTCAGGGCAAACTAAACGATTAATGGAAGTGCAGGGCGGCAACACGCCTTCTGTGGTCTGGTGGGAAAGCAGATGGCAACACCTAGGCAGGGAGCCCTGCACTGCAGCTTTGAGGAGCTGTAAGCTAAAAGGTCTTGATTCTGTAGTGACCTCCAACAGCCTCATTACCCCTCCTAGCCTGACTTACAGATTTTGTTCATTTGAAAGAAATATATTTTTATAGCCCTGCTTTTTTTGGCTGTGCTGTGTGGCATGCAGGATCTTAGTTCCCTGAGCAGGGATTGAACCCATGCTCCCTGTATTGGGAATGCAGAGTCTTAACTACTGGAATGCCAGGGAAGTCCTGAAATACATTTCTGTCTTGTTAAAGTCAATGTTGTTTGGGGTTTGTGTGCTTAGTCACTCAGTCATGTCCAACTCTTTGTGACCCCATGGACTGTAACCCGCCAGGCTCCTCTGTTCATGGGGATTCTCCAGGCAAGAATACTGGAGTCGGTTGCCATGCCCTTCTCCAGGAGATCTTCCCAATCCAGGGATCGAACCCAGGTATCCCGCATTGCAGACAGATTCTTTCAGTCAATCAGTCAGTTCAGTCACTCAGTCCTATCTGACTCTTTGCGACTTCATGGACTGCAGCATGCCAGGCTTCCCTGTCCATCACCAACTCCCAGAGCTTGGTCAAACTTATGTCCATTGAGTTGGTGATGCCATCCAACCATCTCAACCTCTGTCGTCCCCTTCTCTTCCTGCTTTCGACCTTTCCCAGCGTCAGGGTCTTTTATGTAAAAAAACAGACAAACAACAACGAAAAAGACCACCTAATCCAAACTGATGTAAGATTTTCCTCAAATTCTGTCTTATCAGTGGAGCTATCTCTGACAGTACAGACTAAACAGTAAAACACCCCACTCCCTATTAACATGACCCTACTAAATCAGTCCTGAATATTCATTGGGAGGACTGATGCTGAAGCTGAAACTCCAATAGTTTGGCCACCTGATGTGAAGAACTGACTCATTTGAAAAGACCCTGATATTGGGAAAGATTGAAGGCAGGAGCAGAAGGGAAAGGGAGAGGATGAGATGGTTGGATGGCATCACCAACTTGATGGACATGAGTTTGAGTAAGCTCCAGAAGCTGGTGATGGACAAGGAAGCCTGGTGTGCTGCAGTCCATTGGGGTCACAAAGAGTCAGACATGACTGAGCTACTTGAAATGAACTTTACTTATTTCCACTGCATCCAGTACCATCAAACACATTGTGTATCTACTTTCGTTAATTTTTTGTCTTTTCCCCCAAGCAGATATAAGTTCCATGAGAGCAGAAACTTTGGTTTGTGTTGCAAACACTGTGGGATAGAGGGAGAGTGAAGGAAGGGTAAGTGAAGCCGCCCCCCACTCCCCCGCCTTAAAGTGAAATCCCACTGCTTACTTTTATTAGCCAAAATGTAGTCTCATGATGACACACAGCTGCCAGGGAAGTTAGGGAAAGTGGTCTTATAGCTGTGCATCTGTGTACCCAGCCAAGAAAGAGAAGGAGATTAGATCTTGGAAGGTCACTGGCAGTCTTAACCACAGACCTAAAGAAATAAAGGAAAGTCTCAGAAGAATGTCTGGGGAGGAGAATTTCAGATGCAGAGCAATGCAAAGATTCTGAGGAGGAAGCATGATTTGTACATCTGAGCAACAGCAAGGAGGCCACTGTGACTGAAGAGAAACGATTGAGAAGTGGCAGGAGGTGCAGTCACTGAAGCAGCAGAAGGCTCAGATCATGGAGACCTGTGAGCATTTCTGAGACTCTGGTTTTCACCTTGAGGGGGAAAAAACTTTGATAAAGTGTTGAACAGAGAAGGAACAGGTCTTTCATTTTAAAAGGATCCTTACTGCTACATCAAGAAAAGACTGGTCAGAGTGATTAAAGGAGACCAGCTAGGAAGTAACTGAGAAGTTTGTGGATTGGATCAGGGAGACACTGAGAAAAGATCAGATTCTGGACATGTTTTGAATGTGCAGTCAACAGGATTTGCTGATGCCATGGACAGGAGGAAGGATTCAAGGATGACTCCAAGGGTTTTGGCCTCAGCATTGAAAAAAAGGAACCACCAGCATGGAGTTGGAAAAGATAGCAGGAGATACAGATTCTGGTGGGAAAAGCAGGAGTTTATAGCTCTAGACATGTTAAAATTGAGATGCACATAAGATAGACAAGTGGAGATGTCATGGAGGCAGTTAGATACAGGAGTTAAGAGCTGAGAAGCTTGAACTGCAAATACAAGCTTGGAAATTATCTATATTTAGATGGTATTTAAAAACCAAGTAACTGGAAGAGATCACCTAGAGAGTGAATCTAGAGAAGGGAAGACTAAGAACTGACCTCCAGGGCACTCCAAGGTTAGACAGACTAAGGAGTGGACAGCAAGGTAAAGGGAAAACCAACAGTGTCCTGAAAGACAAGGGAAAGGGGTCTCAACAAGGATGGAATAAATTCAGCTACCATATAACCCAGCAATTTGAAAACAATGGTCCACTTAAAGACTTGTATGTGAATGCTCATAGCACCACTACTCTAGTCAAAGAATGGAAACAACTCAAATGTCCATCACCAGATGAATGGACAACTAAATGTGTATATCCATATAATGGTATATTATTCACTAGTAAAAAGGGATGAAGCAATGATATATGCTATAACAGAGATGAATCTTGAAAACATCACATTCAGTGAAAGAAGGCAGATGCAAAGGAAATATACTGGATTATTCCATTTATATAAAATTTCCAGAACACACACATCTAGAGAGACAAAAAGTAAATCACTGACTATGAGGGACTGAGTGATAGGAAGTGACTGCAAATGACTATGGGGTTACTTTCTAAAGTGATGAAATGTCTACAAAGTGCATAAGTATGTGAATATATTAAAAATCATTGAATTGCAAATTTATAATTAGCTCAGTTGGTAAAGCATCTGCTGCAATGCAGGAGATCCCGGTTTGATTCCTAGGTCAGGAAGATACCCTGGAGAAGGGATAGGCTACTCACTCCAGTATTCTTGGGCTTCCCTTGTGGCTCAGCTGGTAAAGAATCCGCCTGCCATACAGAAGACCTGGATTTGATCCCTGGGTTGGGAAGATCCCCTAGAGAAGGGAAAGGTTACCCACTCCAGGATTCTGGTCTGGAGAATTCCATGGATTGTTAGTCCATGGGGTTGCAAAGAGTCAGACACGACTGAGTGACTATCACTTTCATGTATTATGGTACACAAATTATCTCTCAAAAAGTTGTATTATACAAAAAATTACATCTTTAAAAAGGAATGCATGACCAAGTGTATCAAATGCTGCTGACAGGGTGAATAAGATGAAAACTAAGAACTGGCCACTGATTTTGGCAAAGTGGCATCATCTGACAAAACCATTCCATTCTGTAGCAGGACTGATGAGTGTTGGTTACAAAGACAACAGAGAAGAAGTGAAACAGCAAGCTTATACGATTCATTGAGGACTTCTGTTGTAAGAAATAGCAGAGCAAATGGGTGAAGGTTAAATGATGAGGGGCATGTTGGAGTCAAGGAAGAGGTTGAAAGTGTTAGTCGCTCAGTCATGTCCGACTCTTTGCAACTCCATGGACTGTAGCCCACTGGGCTCCTCTGTCCGTGGGATCCTCCAAGCAAGAATACTGCAGTGCATAGCCAGCCATTCCCTTCTCCAGGGCATCGCCCTGACCCAGGGACTGAACCTCAGCCTCCCGCACTGCAGGCAGATTCTTTACCACCTGAGCCACCAGAGAAGGTTCCCTCCCTCCCCCCACCCCCACCATTAAGTTTGGAAATACAGCATATTTCTGCACTCATGGGATTGATTTGGTAGAGAGACAAAAAAACTGATGATCCCAGAAAGGAGGAGGGGGTAGAGGGTGTGGGATCTTATCCACAGGGGAGGGCTGCTCTAGGAGAGCAGCAAATATGGCACATCTCCTGTGAGTGGAAGGAAGGGGAGAACACAGCACAGGTGCAGAGAGTGGATGGAGGTGAGAGAAGGTGGACATTCTCTTCTGATGTTCTCAGTTGGAAGTAAGGTCATCATCCGAGAGTGAGCAATGAGAAGGGGGATGTTGTAGGCTAAGGACAAAGGAGAAGGTATACAACAGTGTTTAAAAGAGAGTAGAGCGAAAGGACTGCAGAAAGCTGTTGGACTGCCAGCAGAATGAAGGCCCATTTGAGGATGGTAGTCACACATTTAAAGTGAGACACCAGGCCCAGAATTAGTAGACAAAAGGAAAGAACAAAGATCAGGGTAGAATTAAATAAACTAGAGGCTAAAAAGACAACTAAAAATGAAACTAAGAACTAGATTTTAGAAAAGATAAGCAAAACAGATAAACTTTTACCTAGATTCACAATGGAAAAAAAAGAGAGAGGATTCAAATAAACAGAAGTGAAGAAGGAAGTGTTACAAATGATACTACAGAAATACAAATGATCATAAAAACATTATATGCCAATTATATGCCAACAAATTGGATAACCTAGAAGAAACAGATAAATTCCTAGAAACATATAATCTACCAAGACTGAATCATGAAGAAACAAATTCTGAACAGACCAGTTACCAGTAAAGGGATTGAATCAGTAATCAAAATCTTCTGAACAAACACAACTCCAGAACCAGATGGGTTCACTGATGGAGTCTACTAAACATTAAAAGAATTAATACTAAATCTCAAACTCTTACAAAAAATAAAAGAGGAGCCAATACATCCAGATTCATTTTATAGGTCAGTAAACCCTGATAAGAACCAGATAAGGACACTAGAAGAAAAGAAAATTACAGGCCAATATTATTAATGATAATTACAAATTATAATTTAATGTACATGCAGAGTACATCATGAAAAATGCCAGGCTGGATGAAGCTCAAGCTGGAGACAAGGTTGCTGGGAGAAATATCAATAACCTCAGATATGCAGAAAACACAACCCTAATGGTAGTAAACAAAGAGGAACTGAAGAGCCTCTTGTTGAAGGTGAAAGAGGAGAGTGAAAAAGTTGGTTTAAAACTCAACATTCAAAAAACGAAGTTCACGGCATCTGGCCCCATCACTTCATGACAAATAGATAGGGAAACAATGGAAACAGTGACAGACTATTTTCTTGGGCTCCAAAATCACTGTGGCTGGTGACTGCAGCCATGAAATTAAAAGACACCTTCTCCTTGGAAGAAAAGCTGTGACAAACCTAGACAGATACATCACTTTAATAACAAAGGTCAGTATAGTCAAAGCTATGGTTTTTCCAGTAGTCGTGTACAGATGTGAGAGCTGGACCATAAAGAAGGCGGAGTGCTGAAGAATTGATGCTTTTGAACTGTGGTGTTAGAGAAGATTCTTGAGTCCCTTGAACTTCAGGGAGATCCAACCAGTCTATCTTAAAGGAAATCCATCCTGAATATTCATTCGAAGGACTGATGCTATAGCTGAAGTTCCAATAATTTGGCTATCTAATGTGAAGAGCCAATTCATTGGAAAAGACCCTGATGCTAGGAAAGATTGAAGGCAGGAGGAGAAGGGGAAAACAGAGCATGAGATGGTTGGATGGCATCACCGATTCAGTGGACATGAGTTTGAGCAAACTCCAGGAAATAGTGAAGGACAGGGAAGCCTGGTGTGCTGTTCATGGGGTTGCAAAGAGTTGGACATGACTGAGCAACTGAACAACAGCAAGTCCTTAATGAACATTGCTGCTGTTGTTTAGTCGCTAAGTTGTGTCTAACTCTTGTGATCCCATGGACTGCAGCCCATCAGGCTCCTCTGTCCATTGGATTTCCCAGGCAAGAACAGTGGAGAGGCTTGCCATTTCCTTCTCTGAGGCATCTTCTTGACCCAGGGATCAAACTAGAGTCGCCTGCATTGCATGCAGGTTCTTTACCACTGAGCCACCTGGGAAGCTTAATGAACACACATGTAAAAACTCTCAACAAAATATTAGCAATGATACATTAAATTAAAAAATACATTAAAAGGATCACATGCTATAATCACATGGGACTGAATCCAGGGATGCAGTGATGGTTCAATATCAGAAAATCAATAAATATGAAACACTGTATTAACAAAATGGAGGATAAAAATCATAATATTCTCAATAAAGAAAGAGCATCTGTCAAAAATTCAACCTACAGTCAAGACAAAAAAAAAGACCCTCTCAACAAAATGGGTATAGAGAGAATGCAATTCAACATAATAAAAGTCATATATGATCAGGCCACAGTTAACATGATACTCAACAGTGAAAAGCTTAAAGATTTTCCTCTGAGATCAGGAAAAAGACAATGATGGCCACTCCTGTGACTTTTATTCAACACAGTGTTGGAAGTCCTAGCCAGAGCAATTAGGCAAAATAAAAGTTAATATACTGTTAATAAAAGTTAACAAATCAAAAAGGAAGAACTTCTGCTTGCAAATGACATGGTCTTGTGTATAGGAAACCCTAAAGATGCCACCAAAAAGAACTATTAGAACAAATGGATTCAGTTAAAGTCAGTATTCAAAATCTGTTGTGTTTCTGTAACTAATAATAAACTATCAGAAAGTGAAATTAAGAAAATAATTCCATGTATAATTGCATCTAAAGAATAAAATTTCTAGGTATAAATTTAACCAAGGAAGTGAAAGACATGTACAGTGAATACTGTAAGACAGTGATGAAAGAAACTGAAGAAGAAACAAATGAATAGAAAGATACTCCATGCTCATGGGTTGGAAGAATTAATATTGTTAAAGTGTTCTATATAATACTCAAAACAATAAACAGATTCAATGAAATTCTTATAAAAATTCCACTTTCATTTTTCACAGAAATAGAATAAATAGTCCTCAAATAAGTACAAAAACACACAAGATTCCAAAATAGCCAAAGCAATCTTGAGAAAGAAGAACAAAGCTGGAGGCATCATACTTCCTGATCTCAAACTACATTACAAAGCTACAGTAAATAAAAGAATATGGTATTGGCATAAAAAACAGACTCAGATGAATAGAACAAAATAGAAAACTCAGAAATAAACTCAAGCATATCTGGTAAATTAACTTATGACAAAGGAGAGAGAAGAATATACAATGGGGAAAGAACAGTATCTTCAGTAAGTGGTGTTGGGAAAACTGAGCAGCCACATGGAAAAGAAACTATCTTACCCCATACACAAGAATAAATTCAAAACACATCAGAAGACTTGAATGTAAGATCTGAAACCATAAAACTAGAAGAAAATAGGGGGTAAGCACATTAACATCAGTCTTGAAAATGTTTTTTGGATTTGATATCAAAAGCAAAGGCAACAAAAGCAAAAATAGACAAATAGGAGTATATCAGTCTAAAAAGCTTCTGCATAACACAGGATACCAACAAAATAAAAAAGTAACCTACTGAACAGGAAAAATATTTGCAGGTCATGTATCTGATAAGAGGTTAATATCCAAATTATATAAAGAACTCATTCAACTCAATAGAAAAAAAAAATCCAATTAGAAAATGAGGATCTGCATTTTTCCAAAGAAGACAGATGGTCAACAACAAGTACATGAAAAGGTGCTCAACATCAATCATCATCTGCTGCTGCTGCTAAGTCGCTTCAGTCGTGTCCGTCTCTGTGTGACCCCACAGACAGCAGCCCACCAGACTCCTCTGTCCCTGGGATTCTCCAGGCAAGAACACTGGAGTGGGTTGCCATTTCATCAGAGAAATACAAATCAAAATCAAAAGTAACATATCATCTCACATCTGTTAGAATGACTATTATAAAAAAAATAAGAAGTAAGTTTCACAGATGTGGAAAAAAGGGAACCCTGTGTATTGTTGGTGGGAATGTAAATTGGTACAGCCACTATGGAGAACAGTATGACCTAACAATTCCACTGCTGAGCCTGTATCCAAAGAGAATGAAGTCACTATCTCAAAAAGATACCTTCAAATCCATGTTCATTGTAACATTACTTATAACATTAGTAATTAAGACATGGAAACAATGCAAGTGTCCATTGACAAATAAACACATAAATAAAATGTGATACAGACACATACAATGAAATGTTGTTCAGCCAAAAAAGGGAAATCTGGCCATTTTCACCAAACTGGATGAACCGTTGAGAGCATTATGCTATGTGAAATAAGTTAGACAGAGAAAGACAAATACTGCACGATCTCATTTACATATGGAATCTAAACACAAAAAAAAGAACCCCCCCCCCAAAAAAAAAAGAAACCCAAAGAAACAGAGAATAGACTGTTGGTTGCCAGAGAAATGGGGAAGCAGGTGGGTGAAATAGGTAAAATTATTTAATGTGGTCAAAGACACAAACTTTCAGGCATACGATAAGCCCTGAGGATTTTATGTACAACATGCTGACAATAGTTAATAATACTGTGCTGTATGTTTGAATGTTGCTAAAAACGTAGATTTTTAAAGTTTTTATCACAACAAAAAAAAAGGTGTGACTATCTGTGATGATGGATGTTAATGAAACTTATGGTGGTAATCATTTCATATCACAGACAGCTGACTCTTGAACAACAAACACAGAGGATTAGAGGTGCTGATGAAAATTCAAGTTTTTCTTTACCATATGCCCTCCATATCTGCAGTACTGCGTGAGTTATTCAACATAGCATGGGTCATGCAGTACTGTTGTTGGTGTTTACTGGAAAAAAAAAAATCCATGGACAAGTGAACCTGAGGAGTTCAACCCTGAGCTGATCAGGGTCACAGAGCATATATCTCAAATCATTCTGCTGTCACCTAAAACTAGTACAGCCTTAGGTGTCATCAAATCTCAACAAGAAATTAAGTGAAGTATCAGCTTAGTTTTGTGGGTTTCTCTAGCTCTGTTCAGCTGCTGATTTTAGAGAGGGTTGAGATTTTACGGAAGCAGATATTAGCTTCTTTATTCTCATGTTGCAATTACTTGTTTACCTGCTATCAGTCTCATTACTTTAGCAACACCTGAGTATATGTCTTTCACACTATTGCCTCCTCTGCCTGTAACTTTGACATATAATAGGTGATTAATAAATGTTTAATAAAATATTAATGTGTATAATATTATACTGTATATGCATATACTAATATATTATAATAAATGTTAAATATAGTATTTTCTTTCTGAAAACATTTTATAAACTATTTTGTTGATTATTCTCCCTTCCTAAAACACAGCCAATGAATTAGCTAGACAGATTTACTTATAAACTATTTAAGACTACAGTTTCCCCCTACAGGTTCTTTATATTTAAATGGGAAAAAGAAATATTTTCAGAAAGCAGTTACTTTTTAAAAGTAGTCCCTTTTCTGAAAACTGATCAAATGAGTTCACCAAAATACTAATCAAACATAAAATGTCTTCTGATAATGTCATGGGTGAGTTGGGGGCACGTAACCCAACCCAGCCTAGGTGTCTCCAAAAAAATGAGAGCTAACTCCCCAGGGAAAGATATGTATTTGCAGGATACCTGGTTTTAAGACTTCTCATACTGTGCAGCAACAGTTGAGATTCCTCCTCTGGAAACTTCTAGTATAATTCTTTCTTCCATGTCTGTGAACAGTAACTACTGAGCAATCTGTTCGTGTTTTTATGATAAATTCGTGATTAAAGGTATATTTTTCAGGGGAGGGAAAGCACCTCCCACATCAAAAACAGTGAAGGAATAGAATATTGCATTTAAGGCTCTTTCTGAAGGTGCTGTTTCGGTGAGCAGGGCAGCAACTTCTATCTGCACGTATTTGTCAATGTGTGTTGTGAGCATGACTGCCAAAAAATGATTAAAGGGATAAAAAAAAAATGCTCTTTGTAGTCCAAGCTTTTTTTAAACAGAGTTCTTACTATAAACAAGGAAAGCGGATGGAATTTTTTGTACTCCTTTTGCCAAACTCTGAAACTAATGAACCCTAATCCGCAAAGCCACCTGGGAATAACAAGATCTAGTCAGTGGAGTTTCTTTCCTTTTGGAAGAAGTCTCCATTATGACCCAGATCAATGCAACAAACTATAAGATGTCACTAGGTTGTTTGGTTTTAGTAAAACACCTATTCTCAATATATTATAAAACATTTTCACTGTCATAATTATTTTATTTTACATCATATTCATTTCTGGGAAGAAACTGGCTTTGAATTCTACATATTTCTTCCTGCTGCTGGCTGCATGATTTGGGGCAAGTCTACTTTCCAAAGCTGCTCTGCCTCATCTGTATAATTGAAAACCTACACCTCAAAAGACGTGATGGAAATTAAATGAGATAATTTACATTCCATTAGCGCTGAGAACAGAATAAGCACATAATAAATGAGAGAAGTGAGAGCTATTAATTTTAACAATTAACAGATATAATAAAGGACTGCAGAACTTGGGACAATATGTCACTATTACCAAATTAATCTAGTGATTTAATCTCAGACAGCATTCTTCAAATTTGACAACAATGCAATTCAATGAGTATTTATTGAACAATTACAACATGCTGGGCCTCAGGCTAAGTCCTGGCATCATTAGTGATGCTGGATGCTGTCTTAAAGAAGTGGAGTATCTAGCAGGGAGACAGACACACAGGCTCCTACCTCCAGTAATGAGCATAACTGCAGTAAGAGCTAACTGCTATGTTTACTGAATAAGAGGCATAATATTTAAGCACTGCATGTATAGTTCCCCTTTTTAAATTAAAAAAAAAAAAACCCCTATGAATTAGGTACTGTTGTTCTCATGTTATCAAGGTGAGAACTGAGATACAGAGAACTTAAACTTGCTAAGGTTTATTAGCAAGGTCACCTTGCTAATAAAGCGACAGATCTAGGATTTGAATTTCTGGCAATCTCACGAAGGAGCCAGCAATCTTAACTATTATGCCACTCTGCCTCTTATATTTTTAAATACATACAATAGTAACATATTTACTGAGCAACTTACCACCTGTAAGTTGAGATGGAATAAATCAGACCTATTTCTGCACCCTGGAGCTTGTGGTATAGTAGGAAGGACAATGCTAATCACATAACAGCATGAATATATACATATGAACTATGATAAATGTTAGAAAAAATTGTGTTAAGTAAAGTGAAGTGAAGTGAAGTGAAGGTTGCTCAGTTGTGTCCGACTCTTTGTAACCCCATGGACTATACAGTCCATGGAATTCTCCAGGCCAGAATACTGGAGTGGGTAGTCTTTCCCTTCTCCAGGGGATCTTCCCAACCCAGGGATCGAATCCAGGTCTCCCACATTGCAGGCAGATTCTTTACCAGCTGAGCCACAAGGGAAGCCCAAGAATACTGGAGTGGGTAGCCTATCCCTTCTCCAGTGGATCTTTCCGACCCATGGATCAAATCAGGCTCTCCTGCATTGCAGGTGGATTTTTTACCAACTGAACTATAAAGGATGTATATTATATGCAATATTATTTGAGAATACATACAGGGCACACAATCAGCTCTGCCTGAGGCAGATAGTGGTGAGGAGAGAAGGCCTTTCACAGAGTAATAGGAACAGGAACAAAGGTACAAAATAAGGAACCTGAAATGCCCGGGCATGGAGCACATGCAAAGTGGGGGCCAGAGCTGAGGCTGAAGGACTGTGTTGAAGCCACACTGCTAAAGGCATGTGTACTGTGCTAAAGGTTCTGACTTATTAGTCGGTACACAGTGTTGAACAAAGCATTTTATAATACTTATTCCAGCTACAGTGGTGGAAGAAAGACTTGGGTGATAAACAGTTTTGGGCCGAAACTCCTTCAGATACTAACCTTTGCTGATAATAAAATGCCCCAGATTACATTCATATCTTTTTCACATTTTAACTGTGATATTCAGTAGAGTATGTGGAATGAGTAATTTTGGGTTGCTTCCACAATGCTCATATCCCCGCTTCTCCTCTGCCAATGTCCCCAGTTTCTATTGGTGTGCCATGGGGTTCCCAAGAAGGTGACTCCTCTCCTGGCTTGGCGTGAATCATGTGACCTAGACTGAGTCAATTAGTATATTCCTATTTTCCAGCCACAGTAATTTGTGAAGGTGAACCTCAGGAATTTTCCTGGGAATGCTACGACAAAAGGTTCTCTCTCATTTCAGTGAACACAGTAATGCAAGGAGAGAATTATCTATAGGTCTCTCATGTTCCTGCATGTCTTAAACAAAAGCACTGACTGCCTTTGTTCTAAATGGTCTTTTCAAGGTGTCTGTATAATGAACAGTCTTGGGAGATTAGATAGATTTTGCATCTGGAGCAAAAGCTGGTTTCCTTAAAGCCTTTGAAGTCAGAGATAGCTTCTTCCTCTGGAGTAAAGGGCAGTCATGCTTACTGCCTGTTATAAAAGAGTTAGGTTCCTTAAATTCAGAACATCTCTCTGGTAACACAGTTGACTGCTAAGGTATCATCCCTCTGAACTTCTTCACATCACTGTGTGGGAATTGGAGTTTGGGTAACCAGCATAAAAAAATGCTGGCTATTCTCATTGGAAAAGACCCTGATGCTGGGAAAGATTAAGGGTAGGAGGGGAAGTGGGTGACAGAGGATGAGATGGTTGGATGGCATCATTGGACTCAATGGACATGAGTTTGAGCAAACTCTGGCAGAGAGTGAAAAACAAGGGAGCCTAGCATGCTGCAGTATATGGGGTCACAAAGAGTTGGACAAGACTTAGTGACTGAACAATAACAACATTGCTACTGCAGGGAATAAGAAGGTGTCCTTCATCTCAAACTTAGGAGTCTCATGTTTCCTAGTAACAACCATGAAATTGGCAGATTAACTTGAGATCTGGCAAGACACCACCTAAACCAAGTGATCAAATTCAGCACCGAATAACGAAACAGGCATTATATGTTTCTGGTACACAATGGAGAGCACACAATAAAAAGGTTACCCTCGATCTGTAAGAAGAAACAGTGAGATAAAACTAAACTATGGGACACTCCGCAATAACTGTTGGCAAACCTTTTCTGTACAGGCCCAGATAGTAAACATGTGAGGCTTTGCAGGCTATAAAGTCTCTGTTGCAGCTATGCAACTTTCTGTTGTGTGAACTGGTGTGGCTGTGTTCAACTCAACTTTATTTACAAGAACAAGTGGTGGGTCTTGACCAAAGAACTGGTTTGCCCACCTTTGTTCTGTCCCATGACAACTGTTCAAGAGTCTTTCAAAAATTTCAAAAATGCCAATATCATGAAAGAAAGAAAAAAAAAAAGGCAGGATGACTGTCCTAGATTAAAGGGATCTAATGCTACCTATGACAACAAACTCAATGCTTGATCCCTGATCAGGTGGTGGACTTTAAAGTCATTTGGGGTACCACTGAAGAAATTTGAATAATTTTTAGAATTATCCTATATTTATTTTATCAATGTTATGTTTCTTCCATGCAATAATGGAATTAAGATGTCCTTGGTTTTTATGAGATATATGTTGAAAACATGATGTCTGAAAATTATTTTCAAAAAGGAGAGAGAAAGTAGATGTGACAAAATGTTAAAAACAAAATAAGCTATCTACTAATCTGTACCCATCAACATTATGGGTCTACAGGTGAAAAACAAACCACAACTGTTAACCTAAAAGAAAACTGATGTCTCAATGGACAACACATTATGGGGATTTTCTTGAAAACCAACTTTTTGAAACTTTAAGGAATATAATTCCATTTTATTATACCAAGAATCACTTCAAAATTTCCAAATGTAGAAGCTAAGATAGATTTTGCCAGGTAAGTTAAGATGCCAACACCAAACTGATTGTCTTGTCTCCATTTCCTGATCTTGAAAAAATGATTCACAGGCAGTCTTTTAATTTTTTGCTAAGGCCTAATCAATAAACATGTTATGCTTGTATCTGCCCTGTCAAAGCCTGTATGAATGTTGAGTCAAAATATGTTTTTGTTAGTCTTAGCATTTTATGAGAGAAGCCCTCTACATTTTCTCCAAATAGCCACAACTCTACAAGACCCAGGCTAAACTCATCATGATCCCAGCCCTCAAGTAAGATCCTTTTCTTTTAGTTCTCACCTTGATGAAGACAGAAAATGTCCATTTGAAGTATCCATCTGGAAGAAAATGTCCATCTGGAAGGCATTCCTGTTTCCTTGCCTTGTACCAAGTCCTGAGGCTTTTATCTATTTACTTTCCTCCCCTACCTATTAGTCAGGCCCTTCCCAGTTCTCATTTGGACTGTCACTTCCTCATGAGTCTCCTCCTTTTTAATTCACTCTCTCTGTTGACCTGATCTTATTCCCTGACAAAAACTGTTCTATGGCTTTCTGCTTCCTATAGTCTATAATCCAAACTCTTTGACATCATATAAATTGCAGCAGACTATTTCTGCATGTCCATCTCCTGCTACTTCCCTAGACACACTATATCCTCTAAATTGCAAGGCTATAAACATGCATGCTCTCTCCTTCCCTTTGTACGTGCTGTTCCCTCTGCAACACACCCTTTTACAATACAAGTTCTATCGTGGTTACTCGGTACATACACAATTTCTCGATGACTTCAACACAGGCAGAGCAGTGTTGACATTTTAAGCAAAGAATAAATTTTTAAATTTATTACACTAGGCTTTCCTTAGTTTTCATATTATTATAGAGGGAAGATTTTGACACCTCATGTATGCACCATATTCCAAAAATATGCTAATGAATCTTAATCTTGTGCCTTTGTTCAGACCTCTCCTGAGCTCCAAACCTACATCCAGCCACGATCTATTTGGAAGCTTGTGACGCTATAGCAGAAAGCTCACAGAGCATGCAGCAGGTGTGGGGTTCAAACCGTCAGGTAGATGGTCTCCAGCCAGCTGCCTCCCCAGACCAGGGACCTGAGAGCCATCTTTGCCAACTGCCTTTCCTTCACTTCTCACACCAAATCCATCACCCAGTTCTAGTTAGGTCGTTAATAAAGACCCCAGGTAAGTCCACCTTCCTCATCTCTATCCATTCCAGGCTTCCATACATTATTGCTCCAATAACTGCAATTGCTGCCCGATTGGTTTTCCTACTTTCATTCTTGCTCTCTCCTGATTTTATTCATCACATAGGAACTAGATTTATATTTTCTAAACATAAATTTTGTTGCAGTTTTCTTTATCTAAAGCTTCTCTTGTGACTTCAGACAGTAAAGAATCTGCCTGCAATGTGGGAGGCCCAGGTTCAATCCCTGGGTCAGGATGATCCCCTGGAGTAGGAAACGGCAACCCACTCCAGCATTCTTGCTTGCAGAACTCCGTGGACAGAGGAGCCTGGCAGGCTACAGTTCATGGGGTCAGACACGACTGAGTGACTGTCACTCTCCAACGGTTTCTCATTTTGTCTTGGCAAAATGCCCCAACAGCCTACAAAACCCTTCTTCAGCCACAGGTGAGGTGCTCTCTGCTGCTCTCAGGGGACTTCAGCCTCCTCCCAAGTAGCCTCTACTCATCCTCTCTCCCTAGGTCCTTGCCACATGTTGTCACAAAGTTTAAAAATTCCTTACCCCCAACCTCCACTCCTTCCTCACCTCTTTCACTCCTATTTGGTCTCAGAAGAAATGTAACCTCCTTTAAGAGTTCTTCCCTGGATGCATCATACCTTTAAATCAGGTACCACTGTTACAGGCTGGCAGTGTATGCTATTTTCCTTCCTAGCAACTCATTTAATTTGCAACTAAATATTTGAGAGTTAGTCTCTGTTCCTCACTGGATTGAAAACTCCACTACCAAGTTTAAAATCTATGTGTTTATCTTCTAGTTCAGTGCCTGTCATAATGTAGACAATTATTATTTTGAAGAAATGAGTAAATGATGCAAGCCAAAACAATAGAGGCTAAATGTCTGGTAAGACAAAGAGAAGCAATAATCAAAATAGACATGACTCAGCGTGAAATGATCAAAAGGACTAACCTCAGAAGGTGAGCAAAATTCAGAATACATAAGCAAAATCACTGTGGGCCAAGATAAAATAGAACTACTTGCAATAATATGCATAATTCATGTATTTACATTCTCTCTGATTATGCCAATTTTCAGAACTCAAGATTAAACTGAAACTCTGGCAGTATAAATTTATGTTTCCATCCTGGGCTTGTGATCTAAAGAAAACTATTTCTGTATGCTTCTTTCTTCCCTAAGAAGAGGTAACATTCATGTCATGAAAATTTACTGTAATGATGAAAATTTAAAGGGGAAAATAGTTTGAAAAGTATAGCATTATCATACTGTAATATGAATGAAATGGGAGAATAAAAAACAACTCTGCCTAGTGTCAGACCAGCATCATTTTAAAAAATAATGTAATACAGAATTTTTCTCATGGTGATTCTGTTCTAAAATCTATTCAGTAGACCATAAGCAGATTAACCTTAATATACACTTATGTCTGATCACCTCACTTCTTTTATCACAAATGTTCACTGCTAGTATTTTTAATATACAATTAATTCTCATACTTCTTAAGAAAGACACTAAGATTGCAACTGAGAGCTAAATGGATAAGTACACTGAAATGAAAGATACCAAAAGAGGAAATGTAAACAACAGTAAGCCTGTATAGAGAAATATGGGATTCCCAGGTGGCACTAGTGGTAAAGAACCCATCTGCCAATGCAGGAGACATAAGAGACACAGGGTCGATCCCTGGGTCAAGAAGATCCACTGGAGGAGGCCATGGCAATCCACTCCAGTATCCCTGCCTGAAGAATCCCATGGACAGAGGAACCTGTCAGGCTACAGTCCACAGGGTCTCAAACAGTCATACATGACTGAAGCATGTATGCTCTGCACTTTGCATGCACACATGCAGAAATACATGGAATTTTGTTAGCAATATATGAAGTAAGCAATTTAGAACGAAGTCTTAGGTTTAGTCCTTTTGGCTCATAGACAAAAACTAAATCATAATACCTAATGCTGATGAGGATGTATGCAATTGGCACTCTCATATTTTCCAGTGACTGTGTAAATTTTTATAACTCTTTAGTAAAAATTTAACTTAGCAATAGGTTTTAAGGGCCATAAAAATATTTTTATCTTTTGAACTGGTAAATCCACTTTTAGCAATCTATCCTGAGGACATAATTCTTGCTAAGAAATAAACTTTATGCTGAACAGTGTTTAACCACACTGTATTTATAATCACCGAAAACCTGAAATACAATAATGTGAGAATGATTACCACTGTTATTATGAAATCTGTGCTAACAAAGAAAATGCTTATAAAATATACTAAGGGAAAACAGTAGAAAATAAAATTGCTTACATATTTTTCAAATCCATTCACATCTATGTAGGAAAAGAGGCAAAAATTATTTACTAAAATTCTAATAGTGATTATATTAATAGAAGTAGAAAGGCAGGAGCTAGATTTTTGCTCTTTTCCTTTATTGTCTTTTTCAATGTAATTTGCCTTTTATAATGAAATTAACAGACTCAAGAATATCATGCTGGGGGAGGAGCCAAGATGGCGGAGGAGTAGGACGGGGAGACCACTTTCTCTCCTACAAATTCATCAAAAGAATAACTGAACGCAGAGCAAACTTCGCAAAACAACTTCTGATCGCTAGCTGAGGTCATCAGGCGCCCAGAAAAGCAGCCCATTGTCTTCGAAAGGAGGTAGGACAAAATATAAAAGATAAAAAGTGAGACAAAAGAGCTAGGGACGGAGATCCGTCCCGGGAAGGGAGTCTTAGGCGGCACTGCTTGGGGTAGGGTCCGGGCCTGAGTGCCCTGAGGACAATCCGAGGGAGCTTCTGTGAGTTGCCAACTTGAACTGTGGGAGACCAAGAGAGAGAGAGTAAATTAACCGCCCGAACACACTGCCGGCCGTTCGCAGAACAAAGAGACCGAGAAAATCCAGAGAAGAGCTCGCAGGCTGCGGACCGGCCCAGCCCCGCCGGAGGCAGGAGGCAGGTGGGAGGGGAAGGTCGCGGCGAGACACAGGGCGCAGGCACCCGACCGGCGCGGGCGGGGACTGGGGCTGGGGACGCGGAGGGCAGAAGGCGCGCGCACCCGACTGGCGCCGGCGGAAACTGAGACTGGGTCCGCGGAGGGGAGGGGACGCGCCACACCTGGGGAGAGTGCGCCCACCGAGCCCCTGGCTGCCTGGACCGCTCTGACGGGGAAGGCACAGAGAGCAGGCGCAGCTTTTCGTTCCACGCTTTTGTGGAACACCTGAGGGCTGGAGCCTCGCGCAGCGCGGAGCGCGCTCCATATAGAACAGCCGGGAGCCTGAGCGGCGCAGACGGAGAGGGCAGCGTCAGCCCCTCCCGGCAGCGCCAGCCCCTCCCCGCAGCGCCAGCCCCTCCCCGCGGAGCGACGGAACTAGCTACCTGAGTAAGAGTCCACCTCCGCCCGCCTGTGTCAGGGCGGAAATGAGGCTCTGAAGAGACCGGCAAACAGAAGCCAAATAAACAAAGGGAACCGCTTCAGAAGGGACTGGTGCAACAGATTAAAATCCCTCTAGAAATCACCGACTACACCGGAAGGGGCCTGTAGATATCGAGAAGTGTAAGCTGGATCGAGGAGCTATCTGAAACTGAGCCGAACCCACACTGACCGCAACAGCTCCAGAGAAACTCCTAGATATAATTTTACTTTTTTCTCTTTTTTTTTCTTTTTTATTATTTTTTCTTTTTTCTCTTTTATTTTCCTTTAAAATCCCCTATTACTCCCCCATTACTCCTTAACATTGATTTCCATAGATTTTTACGATTTTTTTAATTAGGGAAAAAAAAAATTTTTTTTCCTTTTTTCTTTTTTCTTCTTTTTTTTGTTCCTTTTTCTCTTCTATTTTCTATTTTTCTTTTTCTCTTATTTCCTTTAAAGTCCTCTAGTACTCCTCTACTACTCCTTAATTTTCATTTTCAATACACTATAACCTTACAAAAAAAAAAAAAAAAGAAGAGAAGCCCTATTTTTAAACCGAAGATTATTCTCTCCCAATCTTGACTCTCTGTTTTCTACCTCAGAACACCTCTATTTCCTCCTTTCCCCTTCTCTTCCCAATCCAATTCTGTGAATCTTTGTAGGTGACTGGGCTACGGAGAATACTCTGGGAACAGACAGCTGCGTAGATCTGTCTCTCTCCTCTTGAGTCCCCCTTTTTCTCCTCCTGCTCATCTCTATCTCCCTCCTCCCTCTCCTCTTCTTCATGTAACTCTGTGAACCTCTCTGGGTGTCCCTAACGGGGGAGAATCTTTTAGCCATTAACCTAGAAGTTTTCTTATCAGTGCTGTATAGTTGGAGAAGTCCTGAGACTACAGGAAGAATAAAACTGAAATCCAGAGGCAGGAGACTTAAGCCCAAAACCTGAGAACACCAGAAAACTCCTGACTACATGGAACTTTGAGTAATAAGTGACCGTCCAAAAGCCTCCATACCTACACTGAAACCAACCACCACCCAAGAGGCAATAAGTTTTAGAGCAAGACATACCACGCAAAGTCTCCAGCAACGCAGGAACATAGCCCTGAACATCAACATACAGGCTGCCCAAGGTCACACCTAACACATAGACCCATCTCAAAACTCATTACTGGGCACTCCATTGCTCTCCAAAGAGAAGAAATCAAGTTCCACGTGCCAGAACACTGATGCAAGCTTCCCTAACCAGGAAACCTTGACAAGCCAATCGTCTAACCCCACCCACTGGGTAAATCCTCCACAATAAAAAGGAACCACAGACCTCCAGAATACAGAAAGCCCACTCCAGACACAGCAATCTAAACAAGATGAAAAGGCAAAGAAATACCCAACAGGTAAAGGAACATGAAAAATGCCCACCAAGTCAAACAAAAGAGGAGGAGATAGGGAATCTACCTGAAAAAGAATTTAGAATAATGATAATAAAAATGATCCAAAATCTTGAAAACAAAATGGAGTTACAGATAAATAGCCTGGAAACAAAGATTGAAAAGATACAAGAAATGTTTAATAAAGACCTAGAAGAAATAAAAAAGAGTCAATTAAAAATGAATAATGCAATGAATGAGATCAAAAACACTTTGGAGGGAACCAAGAGTAGAATAACGGAGGCAGAAGATAGGATAAGTGAGGTAGAAGATAAAATGGTGGAAATAAATGAAGGAGAGAGGAAAAAAGAAAAAAGGATCAAAAGAAATGAGGACAACCTCAGGGACCTCTGGAACAATGTGAAACGCCCCAACATTCGAATCATAGGAGTTCCAGAAGAAGAAGACAAAAAGAATGAGAAAATACTCGAGGAGATAATAGCTGAAAACTTCCCTAAAATGGGGAAGGAAATAGCCACCCAAGTCCAAAAAGCCCAGAGAGTCCCAAACAGGATAAACCCAAGGCGAAACACCCCAAGACACATATTAATCAAATTAACAAAGATCAAACACAAAGAATAAATATTAAAAGCAGCAAGGGAGAAACAACAAATAACACACAAAGGGATTCCCATAAGGATAACAGCTGATCCATCAATAGAAACCCTCCAGGCCAGAAGGGAATGGCAGGACGTACTGAAAGTAATGAAAGAGAATACCCTACAACCTAGATTGCTGTTTCCAGCAAGGATCTCATTCAGATATGAAGGAGAATTCAAAAGCTTTACAGATAAGCAAAAGCTGAGAGAATTCAGCACCACCAAACCAGCTCTTCAACAAATTCTAAAAGGATCTTCTCTAGACAGGAAATGCAGAAAGGCTGTATAAACATGAACCCAAAACAACAAAGTAAATGGCAACGGGACCACACCTATCAATAATTACCCTAAATGTAAATGGGTTGAATACTCCAACCAAAAGACAAAGATTGGCTGAATGGATACAAAAACAAGTCCCCTATATATGCTGTCTACAAGAGACCCACCTCAAAACAAGAGACACATACAGACTAAAAGTGAAGGGCTGGAAAAAAATATTTCATGCAAACGGAGACCAAAAGAAAGCAGGAGTCGCAATACTCATATCAGATAAAATAGACTTTCAAATAAAGGATGTGAAAAGAGACAAAGAAGGACACTACATAATGATCAAAGGATCAATCCAAGAAGAAGATATAACAATTATAAATATATATGCACCCAACATAGGAGCACTGCAATGTGTACAGCAAACACTAACGAGTATGAAAGAGGAAATTAATAGTAACACAATAATAGTGGGAGACTTTAATAGCCCACTCACAACTATGGATAGATCAACTAAACAGAAAATTAACAAGGAAACACAAACCTTAAATGACACAATGGACCAGCTAGACCTAATTGATATCTATAGGACATTTCACCCCAAAACAATCAACTTCACCTTTTTCTCAAGTGCACACGGAACCTTCTCCAGAAGAGATCACATCCTGGGCCATAAATCCGGTCTTGGAAAATTCAAAAAAATTGAAATCATTCCAGTCATCTTTTCTGACCACAGTGCAGTAAGATTAGATCTCAATTACAGGAAAAAAACTGTTAAAACTTCAAACATATGGAGGCTAAATAACACGCTTCTGAATAACCAAGAAATCATAGAAGAAATCAAAAAAGAAATCAAAATATGTATAGAAATGAATGAAAATGAAAACACAACAACCCAAAACCTATGGGACACTGTAAAAGCAGTGCTAAGGGGAAGGTTCATAGCATTACAGGCTTACATCAAGAAACAAGAAAAAAACCAAATAAATAACCTAACTCTACACCTAAAGCAATTAGAGAAGGAAGAAATGAAGAACCCCAGGGTTAGCAGAAGGAAAGAAATCTTAAAAATCAGGGCAGAAATAAATGCAAAAGAAACTAAAGAGACCATAGCAAAAATCAACAAAGCTAAAAGCTGTTTCTTTGAAAAAATAAACAAAATTGACAAACCATTAGCAAGACTCATTAAGAAACAAAGAGAGAAGAACCAAATTAACAAAATTAGAAATGAAAATGGAGAGATCACAACAGACAACACTGAAATACAAAGGATCATAAGAGACTACTACCAGCAGCTCTATGCCAATAAAATGGACAACTTGGAAGAAATGGACAAATTCTTAGAAAAGTATAACTTTCCAAAACTGAACCAGGAAGAAATAGAAGATCTTAACAGACCCATCACAAGCAAGGAAATCGAAACTGTAATAAAAAATCTTCCAGCAAACAAAAGCCCAGGACCAGATGGCTTCACAGCTGAATTCTACCAAAAATTTAGAGAAGAGCTAACACCTATCTTACTCAAACTCTTCCAGAAAATTGCAGATGAAGGTAAGCTTCCAAACTCATGCTATGAAGCCACCATCACCCTAATTCCAAAACCAGACAAAGATGCAACAAAAAAAGAAAACTACAGGCCAATTTCACTGATGAACATAGATGCAAAAATCCTTAACAAAATTCTAGCAAACAGAATCCAACAACATATTAAAAAAATCATACACCATGACCAAGTGGGCTTTATCCCAGGAATGCAAGGATTCTTTAATATCCGCAAATCAATCAATGTAATACACCACATTAACAAATTGAAAGATAAAAACCATATGATTATCTCAATAGATGCAGAGAAAGCCTTTGACAAAATTCAACACTCATTTATGATTAAAACTCTCCAAAAAGCAGGAATAGAAGGAACATACCTCAACATAATAAAAGCTATATATGACAAACCCACAGCAAGCATCACCCTCAATGGTGAAAAATTGAAAGCATCTCCCCTGAAATCAGGAACAAGACAAGGGTGCCCACTCTCACCACTACTATTCAACATAGTGTTGGAAGTTTTGGCCACAGCAATCAGAGCAGAAAAAGAAGTAAAAGGAATCCAGATAGGAAAAGAAGAAGTGAAACTCTCACTGTTTGCAGATGACATGATCCTCTACATAGAAAACCCTAAAGACTCTACCAGAAAATTACTAGAGCTAATCAATGAATATAGTAAAGTTGCAGGATATAAAATTAACACACAGAAATCCCTTGCATTCCTATATACTAACAATGAAAAAACAGACAGAGAAATTAAGGAAACAATACCATTCACCATTGCAACACAAAGAATAAAATACTTAGGAGTATATCTACCTAAAGAAACAAAAGACCTATACATAGAAAACTATAAAACACTGATGAAAGAAATCAAAGAGGACACAAACAGATGGAGAAACATACCGTGTTCATGGATTGGAAGAATCAATATTGTCAAAATGGCTATTCTACCCAAAGCAATCTATAGATTCAATGCAATCCCTATCAAGCTACCGATGGTATTTTTCACAGAACTAGACCAAAGAATTTCACAATTTGTATGGAAATACAAAAAACCTCGAATAGCCAAAGTAATCTTGAGAAAGAAGAATGGAACTGGAGGAATCAACCTGCCTGACTTCAGACTCTACTACAAAGCCACGGTCACCAAGACAGTATGGTACTGGCACAAAGACAGAAATATAGATCAACGGAACAGAATAGAAAGCCCAGAGATAAATCCACGAACCTATGGACACCTTATCTTTGACAAAGGAGGCAAGGATATACAATGGAAAAAAGACAACCTCTTTAACAAGTGGTGCTGGGAAAACTGGTCAACCACTTGTAAAAGAATGAAACTAGAACACTTTCTAACACCATACACAAAAATAAACTCAAAATGGATTAAAGATCTAAATGTAAGACCAGAAACTATAAAACTCCTAGAGGAGAACATAGGCAAAACACTCTCCGACATAAATCACATCAAGATCCTCTATGAACCACCTCCCAGAATATTGGAAATAAAAGCAAAACTAAACAAATGGGACCTAATGAAACTTAAAAGCTTTTGCACTACAAAGGAAACTATAAGTAAGGTGAAAAGACAGCCCTCAGATTGGGAGAAAATAATAGCAAATGAAGAAACAAAGGATTAACCTCAAAAATATACAAGCAACTCCTGAAGCTCAATTCCAGAAAAATAAATGACCCAATCAAAAAATGGGCCAAAGAACTAAACAGACATTTCTCCAAAGAAGACATACAGATGGCTAACAAACACCTGAAAAGATGCTCAACATCACTCATTATTAGAGAAATGCAAATCAAAACCACAATGAGGTACCATTACACGCCAGTCAGGATGGCTGCTATCCAAAAGTCTACAAGCAATAAATGCTGGAGAGGGTGTGGAGAAAAGGGAACCCTCTTACACTGTTGGTGGGAATGCAAACTAGTACAGCCGCTATGGAAAACAGTGTGGAGATTTCTTAAAAAACTGGAAATAGAACTGCCATATGACCCAGCAATCCCACTTCTGGGCATACACACTGAGGAAACCAGATCTGAAAGAGACACGTGCACCCCAATGTTCATCGCAGCACTGTTTATAATAGCCAGGACATGGAAGCAACCTAGATGCCCATCAGCAGATGAATGGATAAGGAAGCTGTGGTACATATACACCATGGAATATTACTCAGCTGTTAAAAAGAATTCATTTGAACCAGTTCTAATGAGATGGATGAAACTGGAGCCCCTTATACAGAGTGAAGTAAGCCAGAAAGATAAAGAACATTACAGCATACTAACACATATATATGAAATTTAGAAAGATGGTAACAATAACCCTATATGCAAAACAGAAAAAGAGACACAGAAGTACAGAACAGACTTTTGAACTCTGTGGGAGAATGTGAGGGTGGGATATTTCAAAAGAACAGCATGTATACTATCTATGGTGAAACAGATCACCAGCCCAGGTGGGATGCATGAGACAAGTGCTCCGGCCTGGTGCACTGGGAAGACCCAGAGGAATCGGGTGGAGAGGGAGGTGGGAGGGGGGATCGGGATGGGGAATACGTGTAAATCTATGGCTGATTCATATCAATGTATGACAAAACCCACTGAAATGTAAAAAAAAAGAGGAAAAAAAGAAATTAAGAAAAGAAATCTTCAATGGCTCCCTGCTATTGGTTTAATAAGGTTTAAAATTATGAGTACCATCTCCTATTCAAGGTCCTCTTCAGTCCACCTCTACTTTTACTTGAATCTTACTCCCTAATTGCATCCCTCCCTTAACAAGTTCCCTCCCAGTGAGTCCAACAGTGCTACTCATTTTAAGTTTACTTAGTTGAGTAGACATTTTTTTTCCTTTTTGAACATTTCCTGACCCACTCTCTGTGGGATGGAGATATATTTTAGGTGATGCAATGTGGAACTTTTAAGAAAAGTTCTATTCCCATAAAGAGACTGTTTATGAAACCAGTAACCTGTTTAATTTGGAAATAGAAAGCTCTATACTAGTATCACTATCACTACACCAGTAATTTTTTAAATTTTGTGAACAGTAGAGTAATTCATTTTATTTCCAATGTACCATATATATCATAATAGCAAGCAAAGTTGCTTCAATTAATCAGTTTAAAGCAGTCGAGTTATATTCCACATCTAGAATTTTGTTCTCTTATTTAATATTCATTCCATTAAAATTTTAAGAGGCAAAGCAAACAAACATTCTCTCAATATTGATTCTTCAATATAATAACTAGGTAAAGCTAATGACAGGATTATAAGAATTGAGGTAGTATTTAGTGATGATTTTAAGAAACTTCTTTAGCATTTATAGTTATTCAATGCCTATAAATTCTGGGTATGATAGGCCTTAACGAACAAGTACATTTTACATCTGCATCTGATAGTGTGAAACAGTAAATAAATATTCATCACATTGAGGAAAAAGTCCAAACTTTGTGGCCTAATATGAAACTTAACCTAGAATTTTCCACAACAATATCTTCAGTATTTGTAAAGTTGTTGGATTCCTAGGATACCCCTCTAAAGCCTATCATTACATTGAGAATTATCTTATTACACTGAGAGTTTGGTAGGACAGCCTGAGAAAGTCCTGTATCCTAAAAGTTTAGTTGACATATAGAACGGTTTTCAGAATGGCTGATGAGAATATGAAGTCATGTGCAACTGGACACCCTTACACACAAGACATGTCCCATGTGGATAACTGAGAAGAGCTGTTGTCATCATGGAGAAAATAAAGTCACTACAGAAACAGTTCATAGCTTTTCCACTTAAGGAGGACTCTAAGTTATGGGTAAAGAAGTAAAAAAAAAATAATGAAGAAAAAAGGTAACCACAAGGCCCTGCATGCTCACTCCATGTCCTAGGCAGTACATAAATTACTTAGTAAACTTTAATTCTCACAACTTCTCTGCCATAGTGGCAGATAATGCAATATACCACGGAGGACTACAGAAATGGGAGAGGCACTATGAGGGGAAAGAGTTTGATCTCTAGGCCCTTATTATCCATATAACCTTGGGAAAATTAACTAGCTTCTCTTAAGCTTCCATTTTCTCATGAATAAGGAAAGAAGAAAAATGAAGGTATTGGTAAGAACTGTTAAAGTAGTAGTAGAAGTGTTGGTCACTTAGTTGTATCCGACTCTTTTCGACCCCACCAACTGTAGCCTGCCAGTCTCCTCTGTCCATGAGATTCTCCAGGCAAGAATACTGGAGTGGATTGCCATTCCCTTCTCCAGAAGATTTTTCTGATCCAGGGATCAAACCCAGGTCTCCTGCATTGCAGGCAGATTTGTTTGCCATCTGAGCTATAGGGAAGTCCTTCATCTATAAAGAAAGAAGAAAAATGAAGATATTGGTAAGTACTGTTAAAGTTTCTCCCAAGCACATAATAGAGCTGTATTTCCTGTTTTCATTGTGGGTGGGTGATGCAATATGATTAGTTCCGGCTAAATGAGTTATGACCAGAAAAGAAGAAATTATTTTTGAGTCAAGGACAGAGGAGACTGGCCGGCTTCAGTCCATGGGGTTGCAAAGAGTCGGACACAACTAAAGCGACTTAGCATGCACGCACGCAAGGCATCTAATTGTCATTGCAAGATCCCACAGAACTCTCTTTCTTCTGGCACCACAATGGCCACATTTGAGATGGGTTACTCTGTCAGAAAAGACCCTCAAGCAACCAGAATAAACAGAGCCCACTTGTCAATCTAAATTGGACAGGCAGCATGAGCAAGAAATAAATGTAGCTTTAAGCCACTAGGATTATGGGATTGCTTTATTATTGAAGTGTATCCTAGGCAATATAGATTGATAAAGGTAATTTTTATCTTATAGTGTCATGAAGGTTTAATAAAGTAGTATCAGAAGTATTTTTCACAGTGTCTACCAAACAGTTCTCAGGTGGCGCTAGTGGTAAAGAACCTGCCTGCCAATGCAGGAGAACTAAGAGACACTGGTTCCATCCCTGGGTTGGGAAGATCCCCTGGAGGAGGAAATGGCAACCCACTCCAGTATTCTTGCCTGGAAAACCCCATGGACAGAGAAGCCTGGTGGGCTATAGTCCATGGGGTCACAAAGAGTCGGACACTACTAAAGTGACTTAGCAACAGCAAACAGTAAATACTCCAAAAGTGACATCTATATGATGATGATTATATGTTATTATCTTTTATAAACTAGATTACTGAGGTTGCAAACTCTTCTGTAATGTGCCTCAAGACACACTACTGTTGAGTGACAGAGGTGCTTCTGTAACATGCACAGCCAAAGCTCTGTTTATTTTTAAAATCATCTCACTCTCTTGTCATCAAACCTGGCCAAAACAAATCCCCAACCCTCTAATAATTATTATCTTTTTGTTCATACATATGCCTTTTTTGTTACTGTTCTAAAACCCTCTTTCTGTTACACAAAAATTTGACTTAACCTCTATTTCCTCCACAAAGTCAATTAGAATCAATTTAATAGCACAGACAGTCCATTGTACTTATTTGAAACATAATTTCATGTGATTTTATAAGACAGCTGTGTATGGCATGGGGTGTGAAGCAAGGAAACTGCATTTCCCAGAATCCCTTGACAGTAGGATTCTGGTTAATTTCTTTTAAGGAAGAATTCCCATGAGCTTTGAAGACATAGGAGAAAACAATATACTTTGAGGATTTTAACTGCCTCATGGAAATGACTGAAAGCTAACAGATTGGATGTTAATCATGTTTTTACATTTGAAGAGAGTTTACTATAAACCTAGCCTCACATCACAGCAAAAGAATCAACAAACCACCACTATTACCACAAAAAAACATCAGGTCAAACCAAAGAAGTCTTTGCTGTGCTAAGAGGTAAAACAATTCCTGAGACACCAAACTTCTACAAACAGGAGGCAAGCTATAGTTTAAGGAAGATAAAATCACTGCACTAACAGGGGAGTAATGACAAGGAGGAAATTCTAAAAGGTGAAGGCAGCTTTCAGAGAGAAAAAGGAAATGCAATTCCTCACAGAAAGTGCCTCCATGACTTCTGTGCACGTGTATATGTGTGTCCTGGAGTGAGAGTGGGACTGTTTAGTACAAACAGTACTGTTTGTACTTGGGATGGATGTGTGTGGAGGGATGGACAATTTGTCTTTTAGTTTCACAGTCTCAGAAGAAGGAGAACCATGTCTAGAGCTGATGAAGCATTGATGTGTCTCCTAGATATTTTGCAGATTGAATTGGTTGTAATGATTGGCTGGTTCTTTGGATTTTCATCCATGCAGAAGGACTGAGTGTGTTTTCTGCAGTGTAAGAGAAATGGAAAAAATGTATTTGGCAAACAGAAGGGCAGGTTGTAGCAAGAACAATGTTATGTACTCATCAAGTCTAATTCATCTTGCTTTTCCTGGGCACGCTGGAAAACTACATTTACAGACTCCTACATATGTTACTGAGTTCTGAAATGTGAGCAGAAGGGACAAGAGTTGCTTCTGTGCTAAGGCGGTTAAGTATCTATGAACTCTGCACACACTTTTTTTCTTTTTCACTCCTGATATTAGAAGCCACCTTTTAGATGACACAGTTGAAAGATGGAAGCTGCCTGAGACCTGAAGCACTGTTTGGACATTCTCTACCTATAAATCCTCCTCCAGCTGCATTGGACTGTGGCAGGAGTGAGAAATAAACTTTATAAATGAAGTCATTAATATTATGGGGCTGTTACAAAAGTTGTCACCAATGATTGTGATTGGACTGGTCATACTTATTGAACAGGACAAACCAGGGGAAATTGGAACAAAAAGGTCAGTGAGATCTTTAGGGTTAATGAGCAATCATGGCAATCAGGTTAAGATTTGGTTGTTTGCCAAATACGACAGTGAACTCAAAGGTAGATGTGAGATCAGAAAATCGGTCCGGCATAGTGATGTCTTAATCTAGTTGCTAGTATATATGTCTGGGCTCCAGTTCCTCCAGGTAAGAAACAGAGTCTTTTTAACTTTGCATCCCAGGCATACGGTGCAGAAGAGATGAGATGACATGTCCAAACTGAGCATGAGCTTCAGGCTGTTTCTCAAAGCAGAGAAGATATGCAAGAGGAGCTCATTTTGGTTATAGAAAGTCAGCGAGCAAGGATCTAGACCCAGACTTAGGAAGCTGGGTTCTTAGGACCAGTGAGACCAGGCCAGCTATGCTCTGTGTACACACCAGTGCAAGTCAAGAGACATTTCACAGAGGTCCCTCCATTCCTTGGCTTGGGGTCACAGCAGGTTATAGCATCTGGAAAGAGGCTAAGTATAGAGGTTAAATTAGCCAAGTTATTAGGTTAAGAGATTATGCAGGTACACCCAGATACACCATATTTGTATTATCTTTTAAAATGACTATTTAACTCTGTATTATTTTTTACTTGATAATGTATGTATGTGACTTAGCATGCATGCATATATATGTTTTAAAATATCATAAAACTTAGGAGAATACTATCTAAATAACTGAATCTCTATGTCATTAATTACAAAGAGATTCCAGGAATTCTTCAAATAGATTAGTGGTGATTAATGAAACTAAATAAAGAATATGCTTGCAAAAAATAAAAGATTCAGTCATAGATATAACTAGTAATAAATGAACAAAGGTATTCACTTTTCAAAATTTTACACTACTTAGCACTGAAGAGATAGGTTTGCAAAGTGATTTCCTGAGATAATGAAAGAGGCAAGAGAGAATTTTATCATCCAGCACCTATATAGGGAAGATAGAAACATACAGAACATTTCTATCTGGTGAAAAAAACATATATCTGTATGCACAAACATATGGGGACAGACAAAGCAGATGGGAAATTATTAGATGAAAAGCTCTAAAGGAACAAATCAGGAAAAGAAATAAAGCCCAGAATCTTAAATTCCAGAAATAATTGTGTTTAGTGGTTACTGAACTCTTTCCACAGGAAAATGTACTAAATTTTAGTAGATTTTTACAAGCACAAATTCTCTATAATCATACACACATACGATACTGCTTTTATATGATATAAAATTTAAAAATTGATTGACTTATTTGTTCTTAATTATTTATTAAGGGTTCACTATGTCCTGGCATTGTGAAAGTATTACCAAAATAAAAGGAAGGAAGGAAATGACATGATTCTAAAAGAACTTTCTAATGTAATAAAGACACTCGACACATCAGAAGAAGCTGTTAATAAGCAAAGCAAATATATTTAAAAGAACTGGTCATTAAGCTTCAGTATCACATCACAGAAAATGTATTTAAAATATATGTCTGTGGAGGAAAAAGTGATAAACACTAAGAAAAAAGATCTACCTTAAGAATAATAGATACAGGGTAAATAGTAACAGAGGTTGATGAATCAAGGAAACAAATACAATAAAGAATCAGCCAAACTAAAAGCTGCAGAGTCTAAGAAAACAAACAAATTTCTAGCAATCCTAATCAAAGACAAACAAGAAAATGCCCCAAGATAACAGTAAAAATGAAAAAAGACAACAGATAAAGATTTTTTAAAGACTGCAATAAAGATTTTAAAAATAAGAGGAAACATTAAAATTTTTATGCCAAATTAATTAAAATAGACTATTTTCTAGAAAACATAACATCAAAAAACTAAAAATAGAACTACTCTATGATCCAGCAATCCCACTTCTGGATATATCCCCTAAGAAAATAAAAACACTAATTTGAAAAGATACATGCACCTTAATGTTCACAGCAGCATTATTTCCAATAGCCAAGACATGGAGACAACCTAAGCGTCCATCAACAGGTGAATGGATAAAGAAGATGTGTGTGTCCACACACTCACGTACCTGTAAAGGAATACTATTCAACCATAATAAAGAATGAAATTTTGCCATTTGTAACAACATGGATGGTCCTAAAGAGTATTATGCTTAATGAAATAAGTCATACGGAGAAAGACAAATACTCTCTTATCACTTGTATGTGGAATCTAAAAAATAAAACAAATGAATAAATATAACAGAACGGAAACAGACTCACAGATATGGAGAACAAACTAGTGGTTACTATTGGGGAGAGGGAAGGGGAGAGAAGAAAGCTGTGGGCAGAGGATTAAGAGGTACAAACTACTACACATAAAATAAATATACTACCAGGACCTCTTGCTCAGCACAGGGCATATAGCCAACATTTTATAAAAACTTTATGGATGGAATACAATCTATACAACTATTGAATTACTATATTATGTACCTGGAAGTAATATAATATTATAAATCAACTATATTTTAATAAAAAACTAATAATTAAGAATTAATAAAAACATGAATAGGACTACAAGCCCAAAATAACCTGAATAAGCAGCTAAAAAACAACTTACCAAACAAATTTAAAAAGCAAAACAAAATTAAAAACACATAAATCAGTAAACCTCACTAGACCCAGATATGTTTATAGATATATTCTATCAAATAATGAAGGCACTGATAAACTCTCATCTTAAATTGTTTCACAGAGTAGAAAATATTCTCCTCAGTTCATTTTATTGGGCTAGCACAACTTTTATACCAAAAATAGATTAAACAAAACATTTTATTAACTTAGATGCAAAAATACTAAGTAAAACATCAGTTATCCAAAACTTTCAAGGTATTTAAAAACATGTATCAAGGTCAGGTTCAGAACTGGTTTATTCCAGTGAGGCACTGTTGCTTTAAGATTAGAAAATCTATGAATATAACTCTCCACAATAAAAGAATATGGGAGAAAAACCAGGCAATGATCATAACAGATGTGAAGGAACATTTGCTAAAATTTAACACTCACTCAAAATAAAATTCTTAGCAAAATATAAGTTTATAAAACATACCTACCAAGCACTGAAAGCAAACATCATAAACCTAATGACTGTGTGTATGAACAAAAACATATATGAAAACATACGGACACTAATTACTTCCATATGAAACAAAAAACAAGAAGCAAATAATTTACATGTTCATTTTCAAGATTTTATCAGAGGTCTGCTATGTGCCTGGAATTGCAAAAGAAGGACCCCCGTCCCTCACCCCCCCCAAAAATGAAAAGAAAAATGCCATGATTATATATAAAAATCAAATGTAGAAACTTTCCCTTAGGAAGCAATGCAAGAAGGCATGCTATTATCATTTCTACTTAACCTTATACTGGCAGTCCTGGAACATAGCACAATAGAAAAGAACTTAAATGATAAGAGGCTTGAAAGGGAATAAACAATTCTCATTATTTCCAGATGATATGATTGTCTACAAAGGAAGTCAAAGAGAATTGCTCAACAAAATATTAGAACTAATAAAAATTTGACAAGATTTTCAGATATATTTTAGTATGTGTGCTGCCGAAGCGAGCACAAGATTTTCAGATATAAAGTCAATAAAAATCAATTTCACAGATCACCAGTCCAGGTTGGATGCATGAGACAAGTGCTCGGGGCTGGTGCACTGGGAAGACGCAGAGGGATCGGGTGGAGAGGGAGGTGGGAGGGGGGATCGGGATGGGGAATACGTGTAAATCCATGGCTGATTCATGTCAATGTATGGCAAAAACCACTACAATAAAAAAAAAATCAGTTTCAACACTGAACATCAGCAACAAAGTTCGAAGACATCAGCAACAAAGTGTGAAGATATAATAAGTACTCCATTTATAATATCTAGAAAAAGGAGATCTAGAATAAAAATTATAATTTGGGGAATAGTTAGAAGAAAATTATAATTTTTTTAAAAATCAAAGACATTAAAGAGGATCTGAGTAAACAGAAAGTTACATGATGGTCATGGACAGAACACCATGTTCATGAAACTAATTCACTTTAAATTCTAAGTAAAATTTCTCATAAAACTTGACAATATTTAATTGCAAAAGCAAAGGACCAAGAATGGCAAAGATAATTTTCAAGAAGAAACAGTTGACAAAATATATTCTACCAGATATCACTAATTAAGACACTGGGGTAATGAAATAAAAGAAACACATAGGAAAAGCAACAAATAATACAGTACAGAAACAGACATAAAAACATTTGACATACAATGGAAATACTATTTCAAAAAGTGGTGGAAAGATGAACTATTGAACAAATACACTGAGCTGATTAATTTTCATCTATCAAATGAGGACCCTACTTTATGCTACACACAAAATTCAATTTCAAATGAACTAAGACCTATATATATGCAAAGCAAACTTTAAAACTTTTGGAAAATAATAAAAAAGATTTCTGAATTGACCTCAAAGTTGGTGAGGATTTCTTAAACAAGATGTAAAAAAGCACAAAGCCCCAAAACTGATGAATCTGAGTCCATTGAAATAAAAAGCTTTCAAACATAGAGGATCTTGCTGTGATTTATGACGGAGAGTGTTTTGCCTATGCTCTCCTCTAGGAGTTTTATAGTTTCTGGTCTTACATTTAGATCTTTAATCCATTTTGAGTTTATTTTTGTGTATGGTGTTAGAAAGTGTTCTAGTTTCATTCTTTTACAAGTGGTTGACCAGTTTTCCCAGCACCACTTGTTAAAGAGGTTGTCTTTTTTCCATTGTATATCCTTGCCTCCTTTGTCAAAGATAAGGTGTCCATAGGTTCGTGGATTTATCTCTGGGCTTTCTATTCTGTTCCATTGATCTATATTTCTGTCTTTGTGCCAGTACCATACTGTCTTGATGACTGTGGCTTTGTAGTAGAGCAAGATCCTCTATGACCCACCTCCCAGAATATTGGAAATAAAAGCAAAACTAAACAAATGGGACCTAATGAAACTTAAAAGCTTTTGCACTACAAAGCAAACTATAAGTAAGGTGAAAAGACAGCCCTCAGATTGGGAGAAAATAATAGCAAATGAAGAAACAGACAAAGGATTAATCTCAAAAATATACAAGCAACTCCTGAAGCTCAATTCCAGAAAAATAAATGACCCAATCAAAAAATGGGCCAAAGAACTAAACAGACATTTCTCCAAAGAAGACATACAGATGGCTAACAAACACCTGAAAAGATGCTCAACATCACTCATTATTAGAGAAATGCAAATCAAAACCACAATGAGGTACCATTACACGCCAGTCAGGATGGCTGCTATCCAAAAGTCTACAAGCAATAAATGCTGGAGAGGGTGTGGAGAAAAGGGAACCCTCTTACACTGTTGGTGGGAATGCAAACTAGTACAGCCGCTATGGAAAACAGTGTGGAGATTCCTTAAAAAACTGGAAATAGAACTGCCATATGACCCAGCAATCCCACTTCTGGGCATACACACTGAGGAAACCAGATCTGAAAGAGACACGTGCACCCCAATGTTCATCGCAGCACTGTTTATAATAGCCAGGACATGGAAGCAACCTAGATGCCCATCAGCAGATGAATGGATAAGGAAGCTGTGGTACATATACACCATGGAATATTACTCAGCCGTTAAAAAGAATTCATTTGAACCAGTCCTAATGAGATGGATGAAACTGGAGCCCATTATACAGAGTGAAGTAAGCCAGAAAGATAAAGAACATTACAGCATACTAACACATATATATGGAATTTAGAAAGGTGATAACGATAACTCTATATGCAAAACAGAAAAAGAGACACAGAAATACAGAACAGACTTTTGAACTTTGTGGGAGAATGTGAGGGTGGGATATTTCAAAAGAACAGCATGTATACTATCTATGGTGAAACAGATCACCAGCCCAGGTGGGATGCACGAGACAAGTGCTCCGGCCTGGTGCACTGGGAAGACCCAGAGGAATCGGGTGGAGAGGGAGGTGGGAGGGGGGATCCGGGATTGGGAATACATGTAAATCCATGGCTGATTCATATCAATGTATGACAAAACTCACTGGAAAAAAAAAATAATAATAAAAATAAATTAAAAAAAAAAAAAAGCTTTCAAACATTAAAAGACACTCTATTCAATATGAAAAAAACCCAGAAAATTGGGCGGAAGTATCTGGAACACATATAACTGACCATAGATAGCAAACTCTCATAAATCATTAAGAAAAAAAGAAAACAACCAAATAGCAAAATTTGCAATGGTAGGAGAAACAGCACATAGATTAATAATCACAAATATGATCAAAGCTTAATAAACATATGAAAACATAAACACAAAAAACACAGTGCCCATGTGGTAGACTATATTACAGGGAAGGGACAAATTAACTCAGAAATCTCAGTGGTGTGACAAACCAGAGGTTTGTTTTTAAGTCATGACACAGATCCAATGCAAGTAGACAGGCAGCTCCGTAGACCCATGTTCCACTGTCTAATTAAAGTACTATGAGAAAGGGCTGAAAAAGCCTTTGAGAGTTGTCACTTTTGCTCACAGCCTACTGTCAAAAGTAGTTGGCTGGCCTCACCTACCTGCAATGGGGCTGGGAAATGGAGAAACACAGGATACTCAGTGAAAAATAAATGTCTCTGTGATGACAAGAAATTAGAGAAATTCAAACTAAGGCAATAGCAAGTTGTTTCCTACACTCATTAGATTGGGGGAAACAACCACAATAACTTTGATATTACCAAGGATTTGAGAGAATGTGAAAAATGGAAACAGTCACACACAGCCGCTGAACATGTAAACTGGCCCATTTTAAGAGTATTTGTAATGCATGGTCAAAGATGTACCTACATATAATCCTATTTTTATAGGTGCAAAAGGTGTCATGTTAAAATTACTCACTTAAAATGGATCTGTAATAGCAAAATACTGGAAGTCATCTAAATATTGGAGACAACCTAAGTATCAGAAAAATCTAGAATACCTAAGTAAACTGTATTATATATTCTTACTGAAAGTGAATATTGATAGGACACATTTTATTGAACAGGAAAAAGAAAACTGCAGAAGGTGATAGACTGTACATTTTAATATACAATTGTAAAACCTTCAAAATATCTATTATATACATACAGGCATTCAGTTAATCTATAGTAACATGTATTCAAATTGTAAACAATTTCAAAATAGGGAGGAGAGATGGTATGCTAGGGTATATTAGTCATGAAACAATTTGTATCTTTTAATTCTATTATAGGTCATAAAACCTAAGAAAATAAAAGTGTTTAAAAATTACTCTTTAACACTTATCACGTAAGGCTTTTTATATTAATGATAATTAGAAGCAGTTTCAAAATTTCAAAATAGCTGAATATGGTATGACAACATATGAAATGTTATTATTAGATAATATATATATAGTACAGTGTCTGGCACTTGATCAGTATTAGCAATCGTCACTATTATTGCTACTACTACTGTTAACTTTTATTAAATAAGCACACAAACTAAGCTGATGCATGGAAACACATACTGAAACAACGTTCAGTGGAAAAGCAGAATACTGATTAGAATGTTTCATAAATCAAAGCAACCACAAAATACATTCACATCCATTAACAATGACTTTAAAATAACTTTGAATCTTGGTAAAATTAAATGCTTATTAAATGACTTAATTTGTAAATTTAATTATACTGTCACTAAAATTTCTCAAAATTCTACATTAGTCTAAGTTTCCAGTTTACTTTGCTAATAGGCATAGGCATTTAAAAAATCATTTAAGAAACTATAGATGTGACAACTGGTTTCATCCGGAATAAAATCTCCTTCATAAATGTTGCATGATGCCTGAAATCACTAACCTCTGAAAATAAAAATAATTTAACAGTTGCTTCTACTACATAACTGTTTACTTGATAACTGCACTATTTTTATCACACATTTTATAGTTAATATGACTTGGTTTACTAAAAGAAACATCTATAAAAGCACTAGGAGAACTCAGTGACTAAAACTATTATGTGCTTGTAATTTTACCAACTGAGCTATCAGGAAATCAGAAAGGAAACAGATTATCTTGTATTTTATACCTTCACCCAGCACTGAATTAATTGGACAGTCCTTCTTATACAATGGCCTGAACTTTTTTTTTAACCAAGGTCAACAAGAACATAGCAAGTTCAGTGGGAAGTCTAGGTCATACACCAAGGGGAGAGAGAAGAAAGACAGTTTTTTTTTCCCCTCAGTTCCTGGATCCTCTTCAGGGTTTATACTGTGACCAATGAACATGAGCTATGAGGCTTATTTAGAGTCACTGGCATTTGTATTAGGCAGAAGATTTTGTCTCTTCTCCTCAAATCATGATCATACTAGGTTACAAGAAACTATGTCTATATTTTACACCTCTTTAAAAATCTGTTTGATGTTCCCTTCCATATTGTCTATTCCAGTTACTTGTTTGCATATGTAGTCTATCCCGTATGGGGCATGAAATGGTTATATGAGCATTTCCTTGAACTAACAGGGCTGGTGATCATTGCTCATCGAGGAAGTATCATGGCACTGTGTAATGAAGGTGTCATTTATTTTTTCCAGCAGACTCAGGTCAAGAAGAGGTTTTCCTATGTAAGGGAGAGAAATACAATCCTCCCCATTGCCTAAGAGCAGAGACAACAGCTAGCAGAGGGAACACAGATGGGGACAGATGGTTTAGACTAGAGAGACATCTCCAGAGCCAATGGGACACATGCCATTTCTGGATTACCATTTTACATCTCTAGCCATATAGGGACCAGAAATATTTAGCTGTCCAAGGCACATACAGCTGTAACTAGAGATGTCTGAGAAAGACCGCTGTGGAGGCCAAATGAAGTAACATTAGTACCAAGGATACACATCATTCTCACAGTTCCCTAAGTCATTCTAGAAAGGACACACCATCCACATTTTGTTTTTTATATCAACTATATTTTGAAGGTGTTTTCAGTTTCAGTTTTCAAAGATCAACTGCTAGAAAAAAGATCTTTAATACAATCTGGGGGAAAGAGTTAGTGCCTTATAATCTTGTGTGCCTTATAAGCATGTGTATAGCTCACATGCTCTGCTTCATTTCTGGGGATTTGAAACTACAAGGATTTTAATCACCTCTAAAGTAAGCAAAGCTAAGCAAAGACTAGCATGCTCATGTAAATTTAAATTTGCTCATGTAAGACCACAAAAAAGCTAAAGTCACAAACTGCAGATTAACCAATGAAGCAATTTCTCTATTTAATTAGCTTGGTCATGAACAATACAGTGAGACTCACAGAGGGTAATCAATGCATATTAATTACTGATTCTCTGTATGCCTGAAATATTCCAAATTGGATTAATTTCATAAGAATAAGAGAATCACTTCAAACAATTTTTACGACAGGTTTCAATATTATCTTACATTTAGAAAGTGATTCATCTAAGGTCTCTTCACCTAAAAGTAGGTATACCAATAAAAATGAAGATAACGAGCAAATGTTATCTAAAAATGTTTTTGAAATCATATATTTTTCAATGCATTTGTTTTGGTGAGCATATTTTGACACGGAATTTTTAACAGTAAACAAGATTTCTTCTAGAGAACTGAAGTTATGTAAATTTGTATAGAAAATATATTAGTGAAAAAGATTAAAAAAATAGCCTGATCTAGAAAGAAAAGCATAGTAGTTAAAACAATTTTCCAGAAAAAAAAGGTGAAAAAAGTTTCCTAAAAAAGATTTTTAAAAAATTAAAAAAAAAACAAAAACTGTAGCCTCTTACTGTAAGATACTAAGTAATGACTCACACTTAACTTGATTTGCCTGTAAAAATAAAGCCAAAATCATTTTTATAGTAATGTGCAATTAAAAGTAAAGACAAGAATCCTTTAAAATTTTGCCCACAATGTACTCAGGGAAATTTGGAGAAAATTTTTTCTTAGAATTGGAGAAAAACAAAAAGTAGCTCTATAAATATCACAGGACTTCCTTGGCGGTCCACTGGTTAAGAATTCTCCTGCCAATGCAGGGGACACAGGTTTGATCCTTAGTCTGGGAAGATTCCACATGCCTCAGGGTAACTAAGCCTGCACACCAGAGCTTCTGAACCTGCGCACAACTACTGAAGCCCATGTGTCTGACAGCCTGGGCTCTGAAACAAGCCACTGCAGTGGGAAGCCCGCGGCCCACAGCTAGAAAGTAGCCTCCTCTCACCACAACTAGAGAAAGCCTGGGCATGGCAAAGAACATCCAACATAGCCAAAAATAAATAAAATTTCAAAATATACACTGGCCAGTTAGGAATATCATATAAACCTAGTATATAGGAGAGTGAGTGACTGAGTGGGTGAAGTTGCTCAGCCGTGTCTGACTCTTTGCGACCCCGTGGACTGTAGCCCACCAGGCTGCTCTGTCCATGGGATTCTCCAGGCAAGAATACTGGAGTGGGTTGCCATTTCCTTCTCCAGGGGATCTTCCAGACCCAGTGATCAAACCTGGATCTCCCATATTGCAGGCAGACGCTTTACCCTCTGAGCCACCAGGGAAGCCCAGTATATGGGAGAAGTTCTACTTAAAAGATTTAAGATTTGGAAAGGGGCTCTAAAATTAATGCAATCACTCTTTTGGGTGTATCAAATAAATTCTCATGATATATTTCAGTTAAATGAGTTTTTCTTCTCAGTAGCAAAACAAATATGTGCATTTTGAAATTATCTTAATAAGGAAAACAAAGTTTTACACATTATACCCTTTATTCTGTCATATGTATGATATTTCATATCAAAAAGTCTTAATACATGCTGGAGAGGGTATGGAGAAAAGGGAACCTTCCTACACTGTTGGTGGGAATGAAAACTGGTACAGACATTATAGAGGACAGTAGGGAGGTTCCTCAAAAAACTAAAAATAGAGCTATCATATGATTCTGCAATCCCATTCCTGGGCATATGTCTGGAGAAAATCATAATTCAAAAAGATACACGCACCCCAATTTACAACAGCCAAGACATAGAAACAGCCTAAATGTTCACTGACAGGGGAATGAATAAAGAAGATGTGGTGTGTGTATGTATACACACACACATACAGTGGAATATTCGTCATAAAAAAGAAAGAAATATTGCCATTTGCAGCACACGGATGGATTTGGAGCTTATCATACTAAGTCAGGTAAGTCATACAAGAGAAAGGCAAATAATATATGATATCACTTATGTCTGGTATCTAAATGACACAATTGAATTTTATTTACAAAACACAAACAGACTCACAGACTTAGAAAACAAATTATGGCTACCAAAGGGGAAAGGTAGGCATGAGGATAAGGAGGTTGGGGTTAACATATACACACTACTATACATACAATAGATAATCAACAAGGACCTGCTATATAGTACAGGGAACGCTACTCAGCACTCTATAATAATCTATATGGGAAAACAATCTGCAAGGTAATAGATGTACGTATAGGTACAACTGAATCACTTTGCTGCACAGTCGAAACTGACACAACATTGTAAATCAACTATACATCAATGTAAAATACAAAAAAATAGTGGGTAATACAAAAATAAAAATATCACTGTTAAATAATAAGTGTGTTGAGCATTTTTGGATGACTATAATCCTGGATTACACAGTAAATATAACATATAAAGTATATAAATTATATGTTATATTTAAGACCACTAGGTCCAAAGAAGATGGGGTGGTGGTGCTGAGGGAAATGCAAGCAACAAAACATGGAAACACAAGAAGATAAAGAGTCTTCCTAAATGTTTCCGCCTAAAGAGCAGAGATAGCCTACCTTGGTTTTTGGAGATGGCTTTTGTGTGTCTCTTTCAAAATCTTTTGTTAGAAGGATGTTCTTACAATTGGCCTCCTATAGAAGAAGTATGAAAGAAACATTAGAGACTGAAGAACACCACCCTAATCAGAAATTACAATATAGTGAAAATCATTTCTGGATTGAGTTGTTCACACCAGAATCTAGTGAGATTGTAGTGAGAAGCCAAAACATTTCTCTTCTTCATCACATACAACAGTGAAGTAACATAAGACAGTGACAGAATCAGTATGGCACCTATAGGACATATATATTCTAAGATGACATATCATGTCACTTATATATCCACAGACAGCTCACCTCTCCTTTGGAGAACTAAAGAGTAATTTTCCAAGACATCAACACCAAACTTTGCATTTCCAACTTTCTCCAAGTACTTCACAAAAGGGTTTTGATTCTATAAATATTTTATCATAAAACAAATTCCTTCATATTGTTTTGCAAACTGCTACTGAATAGTGACAATATCAATATCCTGAGAAAAAATATTGGAGTATCTGTTTACAAAATAATTAAGCTTCTAAGTCCTTGGTTCATGCCAATATAGTACATGCAAAAATAAGAGCAGAGATTATGGGTGGCAGCTTACTTGGAGTTGGATAGATTTACTATTTATTTCTACATATTACATGAAAAGAATAATCTTGTTGTTTTATAAAATAATACAGGGATTCACTTCTGAATAGCCATTAAGTTTAGTAAATTTTCCATAGGTGATTCTATCGCTAGATTAAAAAAGAACAAAAATATGTAACAGGAAGATGATAGTTGACAATAATGCTAAGAATAGGTCAGATTTCTTTTACTTGCTCCATAACCTTTACCTCAGCATCTCATTTCTTTTCCCATCCTGCCTACCATTCAATCACCTAAATAATGAGTTTTTTTTTCCAAGTTTGTCTCATGGTTAATTAATCATCATCCTTTTTTAAGATCATCATCTTTTAAACAAAACTACAGTCTACATACCTTGTAATGTTACTAAAATTTGCTGGAATTATTTTGTTTCTAAAGAAAATAGTATATTATTAGTATAAAACATTCCTAAAGGAAATAATAACACTACTCACTACTAATAAATAATTACTAAATTATAGGATATATCAGGCACAGTGCTAAAGACTTTGCATTTACAATACCATTTCCACCTCAACAGTCTATGAGTTAAGTACTATAATTGTATTGTATTATCATTATTCCCCTTTGAACTATTAACATTACACAATAAAAGTGTACAGAAGTTAAGTAAATTGCCTCATGTCACACAGGATTCAAAGATGGTTTCGAATTACTTTAAAGCCTGAGCTCTTATCATCTATAGATACTACTTATCATCCAATATACTCAATATCTTAAAAGAGTAGGTTGGAGAATCACAGCATTTTAAAGCCAAGACAATTCTTAAAGAACCAGTGCTCAGCTACCCTCCCCCAATTTTACAAGTGAGAGATGTGGATCCTGAGGTGATGTGACCAAAAGCACACGGAGGGTGGGGCCTGGGCCACAGGTCTGTACACGGCGCCTGTTCTCTGCTCTGTGGTAGGGAGCAGTATTCCCAGACTCAGAGGAGACCAGAGCCCCGTGAGCTGGAGAGGCGGGTGTGTGTGGGGGTGTCACTGCAGTGCTGCCAACACACTCAGCTGCCTGTGGCCTCGCGCACAGCCCTATGTGTGGATCAAGGGTACATTTCTGAGATCTCCAAATAAGTGTGCCTTCCTGTCCTACCCATTCCCATCAGTCACAACACCTGCTGGTGAGAAGGTTTACTGGAAATAGTGAATGAACCCATTCCCGTTTCTGACTCACTGTGAGAGGAATAAACTATAACCAGAATGATATTTAAAAGGTCCAAGTTATTAACTGCATAATCTGTTGTGTAATTTGGCTACACTTGGAAAATATAATTAGGTATAATCCTTATACCTCTTTTTAAACTACTAGTACATAAATGTTAGAATGTGATGAGAGGAAAAAAGACTGACTGGTAAGAGAAGTTAATAGGAATAACTGACCTTTGTTTACGTCTGTTTGGTTTATAAATGCCCACAATTCTTTCTTCCTTATGCATAAACTAGAAGAGACGGTATCCCCTTTAAAAGTGATGGTATCACCCTTATTTTGCCTCCCTGTCCCTGTGAATTAATAAATATAAAGCTGAGAGTCAGCTTTTCCCTAAAAGACTCTGAAAGTGCTTTCAGTAAACTTTTAACTGAAAATGCCACCTACATAAATTCTTTCATTTTTTGTTTTATGACTTCAAATTCAGACAACAGAGTCATTGTGAAGTTTAGTAGTCACAGCACAAAATGCAGAGTCAAGAGATCTGCCTTCTTATCCTAGTTCTCAAACTAACCATCTCTAGGAAGCCAGGCAAGCATTTTAACCTCCTGGATCTCTCCCTCAGTTTAAAGATCTATAAAACAAAGAGATTGATTAGATGTGTTCTGAGAATTCTATCTAGTCTTAAATTTCAAGATTTCATGATTCTTCCAGGAAACAGCATTTATTGACTTAAAAGGTAAGCGATGTCCTCTTCAGAGTTGCATTCCCAGAGCACCATCAGAATGCTGCAGAGGTGTGGGCACCCAAGCAGTGGCAGTGAGCTACAGAACACCGGCAACATTCCCTGCAGGGTAGTGTTACTCAGATTTCTAGAGAAAAATTAAGTAATTCAACTAGTACCTTAAATCAATAACTGGTAATAACTTAGTTTATTGCTTTAAAACAGATATAGTGTGGAAACTCGGTAATATATTATGAGAAACAGTTTAAAGATTAAGCCTTTTTAAAGTTGTGCTTTTAAAAAGCCACTTATACTTGTAGGCATATACCTGAGAATTAAAAAACATATGTCCACACAAAACTTTTTACATGAGTGCTCACAGGAGCATTATTCATAAGAGTCCATAAATGTATATAACCCAAATGTCTTATCAACTGATGATCAGATTTTTAAAAAATGGGATATTCACACAATGCAATATTGTCTAGCTATAAAATGGAATAAAGCACTAATATCTGCTAATAATATCATGAAAACAACATGCCAAGTGAAAGAAGGCAAACACAAAACGACAGACATATTGCGTGATTCCACGTATATGAAATGTGCAGAACAGGCAAACAGCAACAGGGAGTAGATTGGCGGCTGTCAGGGTCTTGGGAGTGACAAAAATGTTCTGGAATTAGGTAATGGTAATGGTTGTACAACTTTGTAAACATGCTAAAACTCAAGAAACTGCATACTGTAAACAAGTGAACTGTATGGTACATAAACAGTATCTACATTTAAAAAACAAGGCTTTTAAAGCTAATCCCCAATTCTCAGGCAAAGGGAAGGAACCTCAGGTTTGTGTTTAAACTCTCCCCTTAGAAGAAGTTCTTTGCAAAGGTTTGAAGGGGGAATGTTTTTGTTTGTAACTATTAAACTATATGTGTGCATGGAAATTCTCTCAAATATTAACTGAGCCCTATTATGTGTGGCATTCCAATGCTGGTCACTGGAGGATGGAATGACAAATTAGACACAAATGTATTACACAGGGTATATTTATATTTATTTTAAACATTTCCACTGCTTGAATGAGACTTCTGACTGAACTGACTGCCCATTCTAATGACTCTGAGCAACAATCAATTGTTTAAACCTGCTATGTCACTTTGGTATCATGAAAACACCACTTTAAAACACAATAGGGAAAGAAAAAAATACCTTGTTTGTCACGGCTTTGTTGGCCTTACCATTCACCTACTAATGACATTAAAAAATATAAACACAGTTGCTGTTCCCTCAGCCGAGCCCACTGATCGCAGATACCCGCAGTGTGCGCCTGCGCTTCATCCAGGCCTCTGTTCAGGGTTCACTGCGGAGGACGCCTCCCTGAACACGTCATCTGTGTCACCACTGCTCTCCGCACTGCTGACGCTCTCCATTTCTTCACTGCGCTCAGCAATGTATGACTGTAATACCGAGTGGTTTCCATTCCTCAGCATCCATCTCACCCTACTCCATGAGCAGACCTGTATCATGCACAATGTGAGAAGACCTATACCCTATTGCTTACGAACATATTCACAGGACCCAGTACAGTCTGGCACATAGCAGAAGCTCAATTGTTGTAGTGAATGAGTAAACCAAATCAATGAACAATATCCCTCTCTTAATTTTTTGCAATCCTTCATGCATTCCTCGTGTTTTTAATTCCCTCCTTAATCAGCTTATACTTCAGGACCTTTCATTCCTTTTCTAATGCCTTTCATTTCCTTCCTCTGGTCTTTAATCACTGCATTTATCTCATAAAAGGAAGAATCCAGTGATATGCCTTCTCTGTGTTGAGAAGGGAGCAACTGAAAGTGGCTGGGAAAAAAATTATAGAATTGGTTGACTGTCATGTTAAATGTATTAACAGAAATCTTCACAGCAATCCTGCTATATTTCTTTAGTAAGGTTTCCACTCTCCAAGATGATATTTCATGTTTCCTCCTCTCTTCTCAAACCCCTTTCCTTCCATTTTAGCTTCACTGGAAAAAGAAAAGCATCAGAGAAAGTTCTCATCACCCTTCCCCCCGACTCCCCATAATATTTACAAGCCACTCTCCATTCCTCCAGTTACAATAGAAGATTCTGGTCCTAATCAACCAGTCCCTTAATGCCACCCTCAATCCTATCTCCTCTCATCTTCTTAAGGAAATCACTCTTCCAATTGTACCCTCCTACTCCCTATTAGACAATTCCCATAATCACAGGCAGGCTCTGTAATTATCCTAAATAATCAAACAAAACTCACTTCCTTAATCTTACTTCTTCCATTAGTGGTGGTCCCAAGTTTTTTTCTTTCCTTTATAACCCATTCCTCCAAAATAGCTGTTTTCATGATCTCTACTTCTTTAGCTTTGATGCCCACAAATCTGTTTTGTTGTTGTTGTTCTATTTTTTTTTAATTTTTGTTTTTATTTTTTAAGTGGTCACTACTCCACAGAAAGTACTGAAAACATTCACAGTTTTGTCTCCATCTTACTCAGGTTCTTAGCAACATGTGACCCAGATGACTACTTCTAATAGCTGCCACATCATCACTGGTAGGGGAAAAAAGTTGCCTAACTCACTGACTAACTTCACATGATCTCTTTGGATTCTGCTTCTCCTTTATACAATAAAGTTACATATCTACTAGTTATTGGTTTGTTTTGTGTGTGTGTATTAGTCAGTCAGTTGTGTCCGACTCTTTGCGACCCATGGACTATAGCGTGCCAGGCTCCTCTGTCCATGGAATTCTCCAGGCAAAAATACTTGAGTGGGTTGCCATTTCCTTCTCCAGGCGATCGTCCCAACCCAGGAGTTGAACCAGGGTCTCCTGCATTGCAGGTAGATTCTTTACCATCGGAGCCATTCTTCCACTAAATAGAAATTCTGTGAAAGCAAATAATTTGTCTTTCTCTTGTGTGTGTTTCAGTCACTTGGTCGTGTCTGACTCTTTGTGACCCTATGGGCTGTATAGCCTGCCAAGCTCCTCTGTTCATGGAATTCTCCAGGCAAGAATACTGGAGTGGGTTGCCATTTCCTTCTCCAGGGGATCTACCCCACCCAGGGATCAAACCTGGGTCTCCCACATCACAGGCAGATTCTTTACTGTCTGAGCCACCTTTTAGGGTCTTTCTTACTTATTATTAAAACTATATGCCACTGAAAGTGCCTCATATAGCCAGAGCTCAATAAATAAGTGTTGAATAAATAGTTGAATGAAACTGGAGTGACTCAAGGGTTGATGCAGAGAAATCTTTTCCCAAATGATACAATGATCTCAGAACACTTTAACTGCTTTTAATACAACCAATATCTAGTGACTTCTAAATTTGTATTACTATCTTTGACATTTCTACTAAGCTACTTATTTCTAACTGTCTACTTGGCAACTCCGTCTTGCTGTCTAATAAGCACCTAAATTTAGTATGTCCAAACCTGAGCTTTTGATTTATCAGCAAAAACATATTATGTCAGTCCTGAGTGTCTTTGCCAGATTATCAAATGGTACCCTGTGACTTAAGCCAAGGTCTTAGGTATTGACCTTGATGCCTTCCTTTCCCATACCTCCCACCATCAACCCTACCATCAGGTCCAGTCAGCACTCTCCAAAGTAAACTGGGATTAATTCACTTCTATGGACATGGCCACCTCAGTCATAGCCATCATTGTTCACCTAAATTAGTTCAGTCATCCTGCCTTCTACAAGCTTTACGTACATAAATCAAATGAGGTCACTCCACAAGCAATGTCTTATTACTCCTGGAATAAAATCCAAACTTTTTAACGTTATCTACATAGTCCTGCAAGTTCTAGCCCGTCCATACTTCTCTAACCTCACTCACACCACTTGCCCCCTTCCTTACTATGCCTCAGCCATAGCGGCCTTCTTTTTCAACCTTCAAATACTCCAAGACCCTTCAAGCATTTGCCCCTCTTGTTCCCTCTCCCTGGAATGCCTCTCCACCATTTCTTTAGCATGGCCGGTCTTCAGCTCGTATGTCATCACTTCAGAGATGCCTGCTTTAACAACCTCATTTAAAGTGGCTTCCCTGGTTACACTCTTATTGAAAGTGAAAGTTGCCCAGTTGTGTCTGACTCTTTGCAACTCCATAGACTTTATATTTTATATATATTTTTTGAATGAACAAAGAGAAAAATGCCAACTTATACATTTCCCTTCCCTTTAGTATTAATTTCCAACCACTAAAGAAATGTGATGAATCTCCATGATATTGAGAATCAGATAATAATATATTTTTTTTATTACTTGGATAATATGATGATGAGTGAGGGCAGGTGGCAAATAAGCTACTATAATGACAGGCAGTCATCAGAGAGCTGCAGATGGTAGGCTGGGGTCAAACCACAACAAGTGATTTGGTTGAATTTAGTGACTTGGAGATCAGAGGATAGACAGCAATGCTGATATGATTACAAGTTGGTGTTTTAACAGCCAAAGCCTAAGGCCTCCTTCAGGAAAGAGATACAAAGAACACTGCTACTTTGCACACAACCAGAATGCAATAAATATCACTGGCAGATTGCAGACCACTCCTTACAATACCATAAACATCTCCTCTTTAATTCATCTGTATCTGCAAAATGAATGTTAATTTGACTGATTATAACAAATGAACAAGATGTTTTATTAAAACTCAAAAGCAGTATGATGTTATCTTCACATAAATAAATGGAACAAATTGAATTAAAATAGCATTTAACAGATTTTCATTATATAAATGTTTGGGAAGAAATCTGTAGTTCTTGGGCTTGGACCAGGGAAATATAAATGGAGGAGATGAGAAGTAATAAAGTTTCAGATATATTTTGAACTCATTACTTTATAAACTGCAACTATAATATTTATAGGTACAACCTTAACTGTCTTTTAAGTCTCTTGAAAATTGCTTTACAGAGAATGGCAGAGTCATTTCTAATTAAAGAAAAAGGAATGAGAATGAATATAGCAAGGGATGGTTAAATTAAAGATTGAAACATCACTTAACATTAGAATCTGGACTTCCCTGGTGGCTGACACAGTAAAGAATCTGGCTGCAATGCAGGAGACCCAAGTTCAATCTCTGGATGGGAAAGATCCCCTGGAGAATGAAATGGCAACTGACTCCAGTATTCTTGTCTGGAAAATCTCATGGACAGAGGAGCCTGGTGGGATACAGTCCATGGGTTCACAAAGAGTCAGACTCTACTGAGTGACAAATGCTTTCTTTCTTCTAAACATTAGAATCTAGATTTGTGATTGTATCATTACAATCCATTATAGTTTTCTTTTCCTTTCGCTCTGTTACCTCTTCTAGAGAAGCTTTTTGTAATAATCTCATCAAAAACAGCTCTCCCCAGTTACTCACAACTTGCTTTATTTCTGTCACAGTGCCTCATGGTTTAAGATTGGTTTGTGTGTCCATATATTGTGCTGGAGATTTCAGATCTATTCTCAATATCTGTGCATTTCTTTGTTAAGTTAGTCCACCATGTTTTCTTGCTTCACAGTCTTGACTTGAAGAAGTTTTAACTTTTTTACTGATTTGCACAGGGATTTGAATCTGCTGTCATAAGTGACCAAGCAAAGGCCAGACTCAAGCCTTTTTTATTTGCTGGTCTCTCTGCCTGGGATGCTCTTCTTCCTCATGTCTATATACATGACTTCCTCCACCAAATCACTGTGATCTCCACTCACCTCAGAAAGGTCTCCCTCAATTCTCCATAGAAAATAGTGACTTCACCTTCCTTCTCTCCTCTCATACACCATTAATCTCAAGTCCTCATCATGGTTTAATTTTCTTCACAGACTACTTCATCAAATACCATATTAATCTCCTTAATTGTTTACTGTTTGTGTCCCCTTACTAAAGCGGCAAACTCTATGAGGGCAGAGATTTTTTTAAAAAATTAAACCTACAGCTCTAGTTCACAGAATACTGCCTATAACATAGTAGGTGTTTAATAAATGGTAGCTCAAATTAGACTTAATTGATATTTTCAGGATATTACATTCAAAAAAAGCAGAAGACAGGCTTTTTTTAAGTGCACACGGTATATTATCTAGGATTGATCACATATTAGGGCACAAAACAAGTCTCAACAAATTTAAGAGTATAGAAATTATTTCAAGCATCTTTTCTGATCACAATGGCATGAAACTAGAAATTGACCACAGAAAAAGAAATGAGAAAAAATGATAACATAGACACTTAACAGCAAACTACAAAAAAAATGAAAATACCCAATGGATCAATGATGACATGAAAGAAGAAATTAAAAAATATCTTGATGCAAATGACAATGAAAACATAAGCATCTAAAAAATCTATGGGATGTAGCAAAATAAATTCTTAGAGGGAAGTTCATAGCAATACAGGCCTTCAAGAAACAAGAAAAATCTCAAATAAACAACTAATCCAACACAATCCACCACCTAAAACAATTAGAAAAAGAAGACAAAGAAAACTTAAAGTCAGCAGAAGGAAGGAAATAATAAAGATCAAGAGGAAATAAATGTTAAAAAATAGAGATTAAAAAAACAGAAAAATAAAAAATCAATACAACCATGAGTTGGTTCTTTGAAACAGCAAACAAAATTGATAAACCTCTGGCCAGGCTCACCAAGAAGAAAAGAGCAAAGACCCAAATGAATAAAATGAGAAATGAAAAGAGGAGAAATCACAACTGCTACCACAGAAATACAACCAACCAACCAATCCCCCCAAACATAATAGAATACTATCAACAATTATATGCCAATAATTACGTAACTTAGAAAAAATGGACACGTTTCTAGAAATATACCAAAACTGAATCAAGAAGAAATAGATAACCTGAACAGACCAATCACTGGTAGTGAAAGAGAATCTGTAACTTAAAAACTCCTTACAAAAAAAGTCCAGGATCATATAGCTTTGCAGGCAAATTTAACCAAAAATACAAAGAAAAACCAGATTCTTCTCAAACTCTTCCAAAATATTTAAGGGGAAGGAACACTCCCACAGACATTCTGTGAAGACATCATTAACCTGATGCCAAACCAAACAAAGATACCACCAAAAAAGAAAATTAAAGGCCAATCTCTTTGATGAATATATAAGCAAAAATTCTCAAAAAAATAGCAAATGGAATCTAACAACACATAAAAAGATCATACATAGTGCTCTTAATTGGATTCATCCCAGAGTCACAAGGATCATTCAATATACACAAATCCATCAATGTGATACACTCCATCAACAACAACAACAACAGAAACCCCATATGATCATTTCAATAGATGCAGAAAAAATATTTGATAAAATTCAATATTCATTCATGATAAAAATCCTTAGGAAAGTAGGTATAGAGGGAATATACCTCAACAAAATAAAAGCTATTTATGACAAATTCATGGTCAGTATAAAACTCAATGGTGAAAAGCTGAAAGCCTTCCCACTAAAATTTGGAACAAGACAAGGATGCTCACTCTCTTTAAGTTCTATTCAACATAGTACTGGAAGTCCTAGCCATGGCAATCAAACAAGAAGAAATAAAAGGCATTCAAATTGGTAGGGAAGAGATAAAACTGTCATGCTACGCAGATGATATAATACTACATATATATAACATAAAGACTCCATACAAAACCAACTAGAACTGATAAAGAACTCCGAAAAGTAGCAGGTACAAGATTAACAAAGAAATTAGCTGCATTTCTTTATACTAACAATGAAATATCAGAAAAGGAATATAAACATCAATTTTAATTGCATCAAAAATTCTTTTAATTTTGCATCAAAATTCTTTTGAATTAGAAAATCTTTTAACTGCATCAGAAAAATTCTTAGGAATAAATCTCATCAAAAAGGTAAAAGACTTATATGCTGAGAACTACAAAACAGCAATAAAGGAAACTGAAGATAATTTAAACAAATGGAAAGATGCCCCATGGTCTTGGACTGAAAGAATTAATACTGTTTAAATGGCCATGCTACCCAAAGCAATCTATAGATTTAATGTGATCCCTATTAAATTACCCATGATATTTTTCACAGAACTAGAACAAATAATCTTAACATTTATATGGCATCATGAAAGACTCAGAATTGCCAAAGCAATCCTGAGGAAAAATGACAAAGTAAGAGTCATAATGCTCCCAGACTTCAGATTATACTACAAAACTACAGTAATCAAAACAGCATGGTATTGGCACAAATATAGACATATGGGTCAATAGAACAGAACAGAGAGCCCAGAAGTAAACCCACACAGCTACAGTCAACTGAAATTTTACAAAGGGGACAATAATATACAACAGGAAAAAGACAGTGTCTTCAACAAGTGGTATTGGGAAAGTTAGTCACATGCAAATTAATGAAATTAGAACACATCCTTACGGAATACATAAAAATCATTCAAAATGGCTTAAAGACTTAAATATAAGGCATCACACCATAAAACTCCCCAAAGAGAAGACAGGCAAAACATTATTGGACATAAACTGCATCAGTATTTTCTACGGTCAGTATTCCAAGACAACAGAAATAAAAGCAAAAATAAGTGGGACCTAATCAAATTTTTAAGCTTTTGCACAGCAAAAGAAATCATAAACAACAAAAAAAAGACAGCCTATGGCCTGGGAGTAGATATTTGCAACTAATGCGACTGACAAGTGGTTAATTTTCAAAATATGCAAACAGCTCATACAGCTCTGTGTTGTGCTCCAACACATTTCAGTCATGCCCAACTCTTTGCCACCCTATGGACTGCAGCATGTCAGCCTTCTCTGTCCATGAGATTTTCCTGGCAAGTATACTGGCGTGGGTTGCCATGCCCTCCTCCGGGGATCTTCCGAACCTAGAGACTCAACGTGCATCTCCTGCTTCTCTTGCATTGCAGGCAGATTCTTTACTGCTGAGTCACTGGGGAAGACCAACAGAACAAAAAAACCAAACAACTCAATCAAAAAAATTGGCAGAAGACCTAAATAGACATGTCTCCAAAGAAGAAATACAGATGACCAACAGGCACATGAAAAGATGCTCAATATTGCTAATTATTAGAGAAATGCAAATGAAAACTACAATGAGGTAGAATCTCACACTGACCAGAATGTCCATCATTAAAAAGTCTACAAATAACAAATGCTGGATGGGGTGCGGAGAAAAGGGAATCCTACTACACTGTAAGGGGAATGTTGGTGCAGCTATTATTGAAAACAGTTTGGAGGCTCCTCAAAAAACTAAAATAGAGTTGCCATAGATTCCAGCAATCCCACTCCTAGGCATATATCCAAATAAAACTGTTAATTCAAAAAGATACATACAACTCTATGTCCATAGCACCACTACTTATAATAGCCAAAACATGGAAATGACCTAAATGTTCACTGACATATGAATGGATAAAGAAGATGTGTATATTTATATGTACAATGGAATATTTGTTGGTGTTTAGTCACTAAGTCTGGAGAAGGCAATGGCACCCCACTCCAGTACTCTTGCCTGGAAAATCCCATGGATGGAGGAGCCTGGTAGGCTGCAGTCCATGGGGTCGCTAAGAGTCAGACACGACTGAGCGACTTCACTTTCACTTTTCACTTTCATGCATTGGAGAAGGAAATGGCAACCCACTCCAGTGTTCTTGCCTGGAGAATCCCAGGGACGGCGGAGTCTGGTGGGCTGCCATCTTTGGGATCACACAGAGTTGGACACGACTGAAGCAACTTAGCAGTCACTAAGTCAAGACCAACTCTTTGCAACCCCATTAACTATAGCCCACAAGGCTCCACTGTCCATGGGATTTCCCAGGCAAGAATACTGGAGTGGGTTGCTATTTCTTCTCCAGGGGATCCTCCTGATCCAGAGAATGAACCCACATCTCATGCATTGGCAGGCAGATTCTTTAGCACTGAGCCACCAGGAAAGCCCAGTGGAATATTACCCAGCTATAAAAATATGAAATAATATCATTAGCAGCAGTGTGGACGGACCTAGAGATTACCATATTGAGCAAAATTAGTTGGAAAGAGAAAACTACTGCATGATATCGCTTACATGTAAAATCTAAAATATGGCACAAATGAACTTATCTATGAAATAGAAACAGACTGACAGATAAAGAGAACAGACTTGTGGTTGCCAAGGGGGAAGGAGTGTAGGGTGTTTATCCATACAAGATGGATAAACAACAAGGTCATATTGCATAGCACAGGGAACCATATTCAATAATTTGTGATAAAGCATAATGGAAAATAATGTAAATCATTTTGCTGTATAGCAGAAATTAAAACAGCATTGTGTATCAACTGTACTTCAATAAAATTTAAGGAAGAAATAGAAGATCTTAACAGACCCATCACAAGCAAGGAAATCGAAACTGTCATCAAAAATCTTCCAGCAAACAAAAGCCCAGGACCAGATGGCTTCACAGCTGAATTCTACCAAAAATTTAGAGAAGAGCTAACACCTATCTTACTCAAACTCTTCCAGAAAATTGCAGAAGAAGGTAAGCTTCCAAACTCATTCTATGAGGCCACCATCACCCTAATTCCAAAACCAGACAAAGATGCCACAAAAAAAGAAAACTACAGGCCAATATCACTGATGAACATAGATGCAAAAATCCTTAACAAAATTCTAGCAAACAGAATCCAACAACATATTAAAAAAATCATACACCATGACCAAGTGGGCTTTATCCCAGGAATGCAAGGATTCTTTAATATCCGCAAATCAATCAATGTAATACACCACATTAACAAATTGAGATAAAAACCATATGATTATCTCAATAGATGCAGAGAAAGCCTTTGACAAAATTCAACACTCATTTATGATTAAAACTCTCCAAAAAGCAGGAATAGAAGGAACATACCTCAACATAATAAAAGCTATATATGACAAACCCACAGCAAGCATCACCCTCAATGGTGAAAAATTGAAGGCATTTCCCCTGAAATCAGGAACAAGACAAGGGTGCCCACTCTCACCACTACTATTCAACATAGTGTTGGAAGTTCTGGCCACAGCAATCAGAGCAGAAAAAGAAGTAAAAGGAATCCAGATAGGAAAAGAAGAAGTGAAACTCTCACTGTTTGCAGATGACATGATCCTCTACATAGAAAACCCTAAAGACTCTACCAGAAAATTACTAGAGCTAATCAATGAATATAGTAAAGTTGCAGGATATAAAATTAACACACAGAAATCCCTTGCATTCCTATATACTAACAATGAAAAAACAGACAGAGAAATTAAGGAAACAATACCATTCACCATTGCAACAAAAAGAATAAAATACTTAGGAGTGTATCTACCTAAAGAAACAAAGGACCTATACATAGAAAACTATAAAACACTGATGAAAGAAATCAAAGAGGACACAAACAGATGGAGAAACATACCGTGTTCATGGATTGGAAGAATTAATATTGTCAAAATGGCTATTCTACCCAAAGCAGTCTATAGATTCAATGCAATCCCTATCAAGCTACCGATGGTATTTTTCACAGAACTAGACCAAAGAATTTCACAATTTGTATGGAAATACAAAAAACCTCGAATAGCCAAAGTAATCTTGAGAAAGAAGAATGGAACTGGAGGAATCAACCTGCCTGACTTCAGACTCTACTACAAAGCCACAGTCATCAAGACAGTATGGTACTGGCACAAAGACAGATATATAGATCAATGGAACAGAATAGAAAGCCCAGAGATAAATCCACGAACCTATGGACACCTTATCTTTGACAAAGGAGGCAAGGATATACAATGGAAAAAAGACAACCTCTTTAACAAGTGGTGCTGGGAAAACTGGTCAGCCACTTGTAAAAGAATGAAACTAGAACACTTTCTAACACCATACACAAAAATAAACTCAAAATGGATTAAAGATCTAAATGTAAGACCAGAAACTATAAAACTCCTAGAGGAGAACATAGGCAAAACACTCTCCGACATAAACCAAAGCAAGATCCTCTATGACCCACCTCCCAGAATATTGGAAATAAAAGCAAAACTAAACAAATGGGACCTAATGAAACTTAAAAGCTTTTGCACTACAAAGGAAACTATAAGTAAGGTGAAAAGACAGCCCTCAGATTGGGAGAAAATAATAGCAAATGAAGAAACAGACAAAGGATTAATCTCAAAAATATACAAGCAACTCCTGCAGCTCAATTCCAGAAAAATAAACGACCCAATAAAAAAATGGGCCAAAGAACTAAACAGACATTTCTCCAAAGAAGACATACAGATGGCTAACAAACACCTGAAAAGATGCTCAACATCACTCATTATTAGAGAAATGCAAATCAAAACCACAATGAGGTACCATTACACGCCAGTCAGGATGGCTGCTATCCAAAAGTCTACAAGCAATAAATGCTGGAGAGGGTGTGGAGAAAAGGGAACCCTCTTGCACTGTTGGTGGGAATGCAAACTAGTACAGCCGCTATGGAAAACAGTGTGGAGATTTCTTAAGAAACTGGAAATAGAACTGCCATATGACCCAGCAATCCCACTTCTGGGCATACACACTGAGGAAACCAGATCTGAAAGAGACACGTGCACCCCAATGTTCATCGCAGCACTGTTTATAATAGCCAGGACATGGAAGCAACCTAGATGCCCATCAGCAGATGAATGGATAAGGAAGCTGTGGTACATATACACCATGGAATATTACTCAGCCATTAAAAAGAATTCATTTGAACCAGTCCTAATGAGATGGATGAAGCTGGAGCCCATTATACAGAGTGAAGTAAGCCAGAAAGATAAAGAACATTACAGCATACTGACACACGTATATGGAATTTAGAAAGGTGATAACGATAACCCTATATGCAGAACAGAAAAAGAGACACAGAAATACAGAACAGACTTTTGAACTTTGTGGGAGAATGTGAGGGTGGGATATTTCAAAAGAACAGCATGTATGCTATCTATGGTGAAACAGATCACCAGCCCAGGTGGGATGCACGAGACAAGTGCTCCGGCCTGGTGCACTGGGAAGACCCAGAGGAATCGGGTGGAGAGGGAGGTGGGAGGGGGGATCGGGATTGGGAATACATGTAAATCCATGGCTGATTCATATCAATGTATGACAAAACCCACTGGAAAAAGAAAAAAAAATAAAATAAAAATAAATAAATAAATAAAATAAAATCTAGACAAAAAAAAAAAAAAAATGGGCCAAAGAACTAAACAGACATTTCTCCAAAGACGACATACAGATGGCTAACAAACACATGAAAAGATGCTCAACATCACTCATTATTAGAGAAATGCAAATCAAAACCACAATGAGGTACCATTACACACCAGTCAGGATGGCTGCTATCCAAAAGTCTACAAGCAATAAATGCTGGAGAGGGTGTGGAGAAAAGGGAACCCTCTTACACTGTTGGTGGGAATGCAAACTAGTACAGCCGCTATGGAAAACAGTGTGGAGATTTCTTAAGAAACTGGAAATAGAACTGCCATATGACCCAGCAATCCCACTTCTGGGCATACACACTGAGGAAACCAGATCTGAAAGAGACACGTGCACCCCAATGTTCATCGCAGCACTGTTTATAATAGCCAGGACATGGAAGCAACCTAGATGCCCATCAGCAGATGAATGGATAAGGAAGCTGTGGTACATATACACCATGGAATATTACTCAGCCATTAAAAAGAATTCATTTGAACCAGTCCTAATGAGATGGATGAAGCTGGAGCCCATTATACAGAGTGAAGTAAGCCAGAAAGATAAAGAACATTACAGCATACTGACACATGTATATGGAATTTAGAAAGGTGATAACGATAACCCTATATGCAGAACAGAAAAAGAGACACAGAAATACAGAACAGACTTTTGAACTTTGTGGGAGAATGTGAGGGTGGGATATTTCAAAAGAACAGCATGTATGCTATCTATGGTGAAACAGATCACCAGCCCAGGTGGGATGCACGAGACAAATGCTCCGGCCTGGTGCACTGGGAAGACCCAGAGGAATCGGGTGGAGAGGGAGGTGGGAGGGGGGATCGGGATTGGGAATACATGTAAATCCATGGCTGATTCATATCAATGTATGACAAAACCCACTGGAAAAAAAAAAAAATAATAATGAGAAAAAAAAAAAAAAAGACGGCATGGCCCACAAGACCTATAATACTTTCTGTATGACCCATTATAGAAAAACTGTGCTGACCCCTGGATTGGATCAGTTTGGAAATAAAACGTTTCACCAAACTGACCAAAGGAAAAAAAAAAATAAATAAATCAATGGTAGTTCAATGATCAAACAGACTGATTTTTAAAAATAAACTTTTGAAATCACTTCTCCTTCAATTTACCTTCATACTAATGTCACATTAATTTTTATAATTTATGACTCTGAATCACTCCTTTCCTAAAAAGTCTTCATTGCCTCCAATGACAGATTAAATCTGCACTTATCCTGCAATCCAAAGCCCTTCAACCCATCTTCCTGTCATATTTACTTCCTATGAACAATATAACCTGGATCACTTGTTGCTTGTGCGAGTTACGTGTCTCATATCCCATCCCAGACTCTAAAAATATAATTAGTGTTTTAATCTTTTCTATCTCAACAGCACCAGAGTAGACAACTGATGTTTTGGCATGCCTGGTATCCATTCCCCTTTTTTAGGGAAAGAGTTTCAGGAAACTATCTTTTTCCTATTGGCCTCCATGTTCCAAAGTGTCTCTCTGACCAACAAATAGGCATGTCTTCCAAGATATTTCCAACTATCAATTAGACATTCATTTCTTGTCATACCAGGAATGCAAAGACTCCAGAACTGAGAACAGCTGAAGCTAATTTATCCCAATGGCAGCTTTGTGAACAGACTGCCCTGCTCTTACACTGCAGGGTGCCTAGGTTAATGTTCTATGGGAAGTCTAGTTGTCATCTCTGCTTACATTATTTTCCAGCTTTAATGAGGTATAACTGACAAATGAAAATAGCATGTATTTAAAGGTAGGCAATTTAATGTTCTGAAATACATATTCATTGTGAAATGAGCATTAAATCAAACTAATTAACATATCTGTTCCTCACATAATTATTTATTCCGTTTTTGTATGTGTGATAGGAACACTTCAGATGTATACTCCTAGCAAATTTCAAGGATACAATACATATTTTAAACAACAGTTATACTGCTATACATTAGCTTTCCAGAACTTACTTTACAAAATTGAAACTTTGTACCCCTTGAAGTTATTCCATTCCCTCTTTTGCCAGTTTCTGCCAACCACTGATCTATTCCTTGCATTCATGAGTTCATCTTTTTAGATTCCATATATAAGTGAGATTATACAATATTTGTCTATATCCCACTTATCTTAGTTTTGATTTGCATTTCTCTGATGATTAGTGATGCTGAGCACCTTCTCCTGTACCTGTTTTTTTTGTTGTTGTTGCTGGAAGGTATTTGATTACTGATTCAATCTACTTATTTATGTGTCTGTTCTGGTTTTTTTATTGCTTCTTGATTCAGTTCTGGTAGGCTGTATGTTTCTAGGAATTTATTCATTTCTTTCAGCTTATGCAATTTTTTTACACACAGGTGGTCAAAATAATCCTTATAATCAATTTATTTTTAAGGCATCCACTGTAATGTCTCATCTTTACTTCTGATATTGAGTTTTCATTTTTCTCAGTAAATCTGGTTAAGGTCCTATTGATTTTAAAAACTTCTCAGCTGATTTATGCTGATGTTTGATAGAAACCAGTGCAATACTATAAGCAATTATCCTTCAATTAAAAATAAATAAATTAAAAAAAAATCTCAAAAAACTAACTTACAGTGATAAAAAATTTTTTTTTCTGTTTTGTGCTTGATTTATTTCTGTTCTAATCTTTATTACTTCTTTTCCTTCTGTTAACTTTGGGCTTAATGTGTTCTTTTTCTTGTTCCTTGAGCTGTAAAGTTAGGTTGTTTGAGAAATTCTTGTTTCTTTTGTAATGCAGGCGTTTATCACTATAAACTTTTCTCTTAATATTGGTTTTGTAATATTCCATAATCTTGGTATGCTGTGTTTTTTTTGTTTGTTTGTTTCTCTTTGAGATGCCTTCTAAACTTCTCTATTTTCTTTTTGGCTCAATGGATCTTCAAGAATAAGTTGTTTAGTTTACACATACTAGTTTCCATGCATTTGTGAATTTTCCCATTTTCTTACTGCTACTGATTTCTAGTTTCATTCAACTGAAGTCAAAAAAGATACTTGAGATGGTTTCAATCTTGACTTGTTAAGATTGCTTTGTGACCTAAGATGTGATCTATTCTGGGGAATGTTGTGTGTGCAGTTAAGAATGTGTACTCTTTTGTTGTTGGGTTGAAAGTCCTGAATAAGCCTATTAGGCCCATTTGGTATATAGTGTTCTCCCAGGTAGCTGTTCATTAATTTTCTGTCTGGATGTTCTATCCGCTACTGAAAACTATTGTGCTGTTGTCACTTTTCTCCTTCACATGTGTAAATATTTGCTTGATATATTTAAGTTCTCTGATGTTGGGTATATATATAACTGTTAAATCTTCCCATTGGATTGACCATTTTATCATTATAATATAATGTTCTTTGTCTTAAAGATAGTTTTTGACTTGTTTACTTTTTTTTTCCTGATATAAGCACAGCCATACTTACTTTCTTGGACCATTTTCTTGTCACCATTTTCATGGACTACATTTTTCTACCCCTTCATTTTCTGCCTCTGTGTGTCCTTATATCCAACGTGAATCCTTTTACACAGCATATAGCTGGATTTTGTTTTTTAACCTATTTGCCATACTATGCCTTTTTAATTGGAGAGTTCAATCTATTTACATTTAAAGTATTGATAGGTGAAGACTTAATTTTGCTATTTTTTTCATTGTCTTGTTTGGTTTGCATTTTTTGTTCCCATCTTCCTCTCTTGCTCTTTTTGTTATTTGATAATTTTGGGAAGTGAATTGCTTTGGATCTCTTCTCTTTATCTTTTGTATATTGATTATAAGTTTTTTTCTTTGTGGTTACCTTGAGTATAAAATATTTTGCAGTTATAATCACTGAAGTTGATAACAACTTCCATCACAAACTACACTTTTTTTTTAACCAACCCAAACACTGTGTGTTTCTGTAGTCAGAATTTGCTTCTTTTAAAATTGTGTATCTATTAACAATTTATTTTTTACTTTTACATTAGGGTGAAAAGTAATTTACATATTACTATTACAAGTGTAACATTATTCTGTGTTTGTGTCTATTTTTCCTTTACTAGTAAGATCTATGCATTCATACATTTCTGTCTTGCAGTTTACCATATTTTTTATTTTGATTTGAAGAACTCCCTTAAGCATTTTTTTTTTTTGCAAAGCAGAGGTAGTGGTGACAAACTCCCTTCATTTTTGTTTTCTTGCCTACTTTGTGTTTTGTTTTGTCTCTCAGTTTATTTTTCTCTCCTTTATTCTTCAAAAAATAATTTTTTCAGGTAAAATGTTCTTGATTCATAGATTTCCTTTTCTTTTACTTTTTTTTCCCCTTTGGCATTTTGAAATATGTCATTCCACTCTCTCCTGGCCTACAAGGTTTCTGTTGAGAAATCCACTCAGTCTTACTGAGAGGTGGGAGTGTGGGACTTATACATGGTAAGTTATTTTCCTCTTCTTACTTTCAAAATTTTGTCTTTGTCTTCGACTTTTGACAATTTGATTATGTGTCTTGGTGTAGTGTTCTTTGGTTTGCTCGTATTTAAGACCATTCATAAATCTGGATGTCCATTTCCCACATTAGATTTGGGGAGTTTTCAGTCATTACTTTTCAAAAAAAATGCTTTCTGCACCTTTCTCTCTCTTCTTCTAGGACTCCCATAATGCAAATATGATTCAGTTGATGTCATAAAATTCTACAGGCTTTCATTATTTTTTCCCTTTTGATTGGATCATTTCAAATAACCTATGTATGAGTTAGATGATTCTTTCTTCCATTTGACTGAGTCTGCAGTTGCTCTCTATTGTATTTTTTAAAAACTTCATTTCTTGTATCCTTCAGCTCCAGAATTTCAATGTGGTTCTTCTATTTTATAACTTCTATCTCTGATGAACTTCTCATTTTGTTCATGTACTGTTTTCCAGATTATGTTGTCTATCTGTGACTTTCCCGAAATAAATTTGAGTCAGCTTTTACTTATACATAGATGGTACAATTCAATGGATATTGCTGATTAAATATAAGGGACTAGAATAAGGGCTCTGGAAGACACAGGAATATATGAGTTACTCCACAACTTTTAGAAAAAACCCAATGTACAGACAAATATGAGCTATTTTCTTAAGCGACAATGCAATACAAGAGAAAAAAACTAACTGTTCCAGGCAGAATGTAAGATGTGTTCTCACAGAAGGAGAGAGAGGGTACCCTAAGACAATAGAGGAGATGGGGATTAAATGTATCTGGAGAATGAGAGGGGATTTCATACAAGGAGGAGAATTTGAGATGTCTTAGTTGGACCTCCACTCACCCAAGCAAAGGCAGACTCTGCAAGAAGTATTGAGAGCAGGTGGTTGCTGTGGGTAGTCCAGCAGGGGAATGGGACAATAATCGAGGAAGAATAGAGTCAACAAGGGGTGCAATTATTAAGCTACTAGCGCTTTTTCAGTGGTTCTGTAGCTGCAACCTGGGGAGAAGCTCTAGAACACTCTATAAAATACACATACCAGAATAATTCCAATCAAGGAGTAAACAGTTGGGAATTTATACCCCCATAATTCTCAGTCATTGGTTAAGGGTTGCTCCTAGAGGGATATTACTTTCTAAGCACTTCTGGTCCACAGAAGAATAGCTTCTATCCCAAGGAGGCCAAGTGAAGAAAATGAGAAATTCAGTTCTAAAGCAAATACAAGTAATCTTTGAAAATCTTCAAATACTCTCTTGCTATTTATTGAGTGCCTCTATTTGCCAAATACACACAATATAGTGATTTAAAGTAGGGAACTTCTGAGGTGTCCGTGCCAAAGTACTGCTGTCTCACTGTAAGTAGTTTAAAGATTACCCAGTATAATAATGTTTTCATAAGCAAAAGCAACTTAGTCTATCTTCTGTTAAACATTCCTCATAATAGGAAAGAAGGAATTTAACACCTGGCACATATATATCTAATCTATTCCAATGATTCCTGAGCAGACATGACCTTCTGTTTCTCTGTAAGAGTTCCATAAAACAAAACGTCTGGGGAGAAGAAATTCATAGTAATCTGAATTGTAAATGTGTGACTGTGATCTAAAAACTGTAGCCATAAAAGTATGCCAAGCTAAATAATAACTTTTAAAACTGCTTTTATTACTTAACACTTTATGCTTATTGAAAATCTAATCAGTTTCCACTTCTGTAAAGTGCTCATTTGAGTCACGCAAGCAAACAACATTCTGTCATGCTCTATTATCTCTGCTTTTATTAACCATCATTGAATATTTTTTAACCTTCAAACTTGGAACCAATCTAAAAGGCATAGCTCACGATTCAAAGAAAGGTTTGATTTGATGAAATGAGCAAATGAATTTAGTGCTACCTCTGAGTTTCCTGCTGCTCACAATGATAACCTACAGGTCATCTTCACTATGTAAATCTACTTACACAAAGAGACAACACAGCTAAACACAAAATACCAAATGACAACATAAAAACCAAAACTTTTTTTTTCCTATTATGACTTGACTGCTACCCATTTGGAGTATTCTTGAAGGGCTATAGAAAAGGCTAGGAGTAGTAAAAACATGTAGAACTGGAGTCAGAAGAACAGAATTTAAGTCCTCCCCTGACAAAAAATTGCTGTAATAGGTATAGAATGAATAATGTATAAATTTTCATGGTAGTGATATTCCAATTAAAAACTGTAATTTTGATTATTTCTATACTTTGCTTATGATCAGTACTTTGAATTCAAATTCCAGCTGTCATTTACTGCTACTCACATTGAATAATTTACTCTTTAGATTTCCTTATCTGCAAAACAGGATTAAGATCACTTACTTTTCAGGATTACTTTGAGAAGTAAATGAGATCATATGCACAGAAGAACCTAGCACAGTGTCTGCCATGAAGTCCCCCTTCTTCTTTTCATCCCTTTGTTCCTGCACTGATTTTATTTGTGTGTTGTAGACTTTAAATTTCTTTAGGGACAGAGCTATATCTTATTTATTTTCTGAAGAGGCCCAGCACATAGTCCTGATCTTTACACAGAGTAGGCATTAAATTTTTTTAAAAGCTGAGCAAATTTTTTAAACAAGTGAACAAACATGTATTGAAGCTAATTTTAGATTATAGCTCTAAATGAAAAATGGAGACATGAAATGTTTTTGAGCATGGAAAAGACATGGGAAATATACTAGGAAGTTTATGTGATGTTTATTTGAGAAATATGAGAGTTTATATGAGAAATAACTCTATAGGAATAAACTTTGTAGTCAAACTGCCAAAACATATATTGATAAGTGAGCAAGTCCCTTGAACTAATCATCTTGGAAGGCTGTTCTAAGATTTTTCCTTTTGCTCGTGACATTTTAAATAACTGCTTTGAGAGCTTGCATATGAATCACAAGGGAAAATGAGCATAATATTTTATAGCCAGATTTCAGTTTTAAAACCAAAAGAAGTTATTTAATCACTACCCCCAAACTTAGTGATCTGCTGTGGCTCGAAAGGACTACTGACTATTATCTATAAGCAGATAAACATTAAAGTACAAAGATTTCTCAGTCTAATAGTACATAGAAAAATATGACACATGAATGACATATATTTGAAGACAATTTTAAAATAAATTCCCAAAGATATACTGAGTAATAGCAACGCTGTCTAGTAAAGACAGTTTCACAAGATGTTTATTTGGAATAGAATGAGATTTATCTAACTACTTCTAGAGAGATATTTAGTAACATTTTTAATCATATTATTTTGTGAATGTATATATATGAGGCTCTACATTAACCATGTTAAATATATATACTTAAATATGCACAAAATACACAAATAATATGGCTATGCTAGCTAGACCAAAGTCACAGCTTTCCTGTCCACTTCAGTATCAGCCACCCTCCTGGGTAAATACAATGAAAAACTATCAGCTTCATCATCCCTACCATCTCTTTCCTCCATGTCAGTCACTCATTCTCACAAACACAACTTAAACCTTATCATCCCTCCAGATCACTCCACCTCCAAAATGACTAATGCAAACATCCCACTCTGTTCACAATCCCCTACTCTTCTAGCTTGCTTATCTACTCTCATCTTAAACATTCTTCAGCCTAATTGGAGTCTCCAGGGCCTCCTATGGTACTGCTTTTTTATATCCTAACTTACCTTTCAGCTCCTCTCCCCACCTTCACTGCTACTACCCAGGTCTAAGCCACCATAGTTAGTTAATGTGTCTATTGTGATAAACTCCCAATGGATCTCCCTGCTCCTGCCTGTCCTCAACAGTCTACTGAGTCTATTCTTGGCCGAGCAGTTAGAGTAATCCTTGGAACAGATAAGTCCTGTCGGGGAACTCTTCTGCTCAGTACTATCTAATAGAACGCTGTTAGAATAAAGATCAAAGTCCTAGTAATGACCTGTAAAAGCATACATGATCCGGTCCCTTGTTGCCTATGTGACCTCATTTCTTTTCACTTTTCCCTTGCTAACTGTAATCTAACCACAGCCTTCTCAACTCTACTCTGCACATAGTTCGGGAACACTGTACTGCTCTTCTTGCGGGTGGTACTTTTCTCTCAAGGGTCTTCATGGTTTACTCCTTCACGTCCCTCAAGTTTCTGCCCAAACATCCCTTGTCAATGAAACATTTTGACCATTCTGTTTCAACGCACAAATGACACTCCCCTACCGCACCAGCACTACTCCCTCTTTCCTTGCTTTTTTCCTACAGACATATTACCATCTGAAAAACTACATTCCCTTAATTTTTGGTATTGCCCATTGTTTGCTGCTGCTGCTAAGTCACATCGGTTGTGCCCGACTCTGTGCGACCCCATAGATGGCAGCCCACCAGGCTCCTGTCCCTTGGATTCTCCGGGCAAGAACACTGGAGTGGGTTGCCATTTCCTTCTCCAATGCATAAAAGTGAAAGTGAAAGTGAAGTCGCTTAGTCATGTCCATGGACTGCAGCGTACCAGGCTCCTCCGTCCATGGGATTTCCCAGGCAAGAGAACTGTAGTGGGGTGCCATTGCCTTCTCCATGCCCGCTGTTTACTGTATTCTCATTAAAATATAAGATTCATAAGGGCAGAGACTTTTGCCTCTCACTCACTGATGTAGTCCCTATTCCTAGAACAATGCTTTGCACGTGGTAGGCACCTGATGATTATTTCATGAATGCCACTTAGATTTCATGGTCCATTATTTCAATCATATTTTTTGTCACCAAATTTTGTGTATATAAATGTCTAGGTGATTATGTTAATTCTTGAAGACAATAAAGGAAAAGTTTCATTCAAGTTGGGATTTAAATCATCTTATGAGAGAACTCCAAAATTATTCTCAAGCTAGAGAAATTAAGCCAGGGATTGAACCCATGTCTTCTGCACTAGCAGGTGGGTTCTTTACCACTGAGCCTCCAGGATAGCCCTTATAAACCATGGCTATTAGATGCCTACTTGAAAGATGTGATCCTCTTAACCCAGTTATTCAGAAATACAGCTTTGACCTTCCAGTTCAGTTCAGTTCAGTTCCTCAGTTGTCTCTGACTCTTTGCAACCGCATGGACTGCAGCACGCCAGGCTTCCCTGTCCATCACCAACTCCCAGAGCCTACTCAAACTCATGTCCATTGAGTCAGTGATGCTATTCAACCATCTCATCCTCTGTGGTCCCTTTCTCTTTCCGCCTTCAATCTTTCCCAGCATCAGGGTATTTTCCAATGAGGCAGTTCTTTGCATCAGGTGGCCAAAGTACTGGAGTTTCAACTTCAACATCAGTCCTTCCAGTGAACACCCAGGACTGGTCTCCTTTAGGATGGACTGGTTGGATCTCCTTGCAGTCCAAGGGACTCTCAAGAGTCTTCTCCAACACCACAGTTCAAAAGCATCAATTCTTCAGTGCTCAGCTTTCTTTACAGTCCAACTCTCACATCCATACATGATCACTGGAAAAACCACAGCCTTGACTAGGCAGACCTTTGTTGGCAAAGTAATGTCTCTGCTTTTTAATATGCTGTCTAGGTTGGTCATAACTTTTCTTCCAAGGAGTAAGGGTCTTTCAATTTCATGGCTGCAGTCACCATCTGCAGTGATTTTTGGAGCCCAAAAAGATAAAGTCTGCTACTGTTTCCACTGTTTCCCCATCTATTTGCCATGAAGTGATGGGACCAGATTCCATGATCTTAGTTTTCTGAATGTTAAGCTTTTTTTTCTTTTTCACTCTCCTCTTTCATTTTCATCAGGAGTCTCTTTTGTTCTTCTTCACTTTCTGCAATAAGGGTGGTATCATCTGCACATCTGAGGTTACTGATATTTCTCCCAGCAATCCTGATTCCAGCTTGTGCTTCCTCCAGCCCAGCGTTTCTCAAGATTTAATCTGCATATAAGTTAAATAAGCAGGGTGACAATATACAGCTTTGGCGTACTCCTTTTCCTATTTGGAACCAGTCTGTTGTTCCATGTCCAGTTGTAACTGTTGCTTCCTGACCTGCATACAGATTTCTCAAGAGGCAGGTCATGTGGTCTGGTATTCCCATCTCTTAAAGAATTTTCCAGTTTGTTGTGGTCCACACAGTCAAAGGCTTTGGCATTTATTGACTAATAAAGCAGACCAAAAAAAAAAAAAGGCACTTCCATTTAGGCTCTTCTTTAGAAACTACAATAAAAACAATGAAGAAGAAAAGAAAGCTCCACCTTGAATAAGAAAGGGCCACAACTATAGGTAGCCGATCATGAATACTACTTATCAAATTCAACAAAATGTGGACCAAAAGGCCGACAGCCAACATATAATCTCCAGTGGATCTCCAGTGGACTACAGATTTTTCCAAATATCACAGTTCTAAGAGGTCTATCCAAAATTCCTTTGACTGAAGTAACTAGATCTGGTGGACATGGCCAAACCATTAAAAGAAAAACAAATCTGAAGGGCCCAAGGTTCACTTCCAGAGAATCACAGGGAAAACGGACTTGAAGGAGGGAGCATGCAGGTAAACCTCTGTCCTTATCTTTGTTTTGACTTCCTGATAGAGGAAGCCTGTCTGGAGCTGAGGCTGATGAAAGTGTTGCAGAAGCCGTGATCAGTTTTGTAGCTTTGACCAGAGTCAGCTGAGCAAAAATAGATATTAGGCGACTGCACTGACAGCCTGTTACAAAAATGTTTTACTGAGTCACATCAACTTCCTACTCATGTCAAAGGGATAAAGTAAAAATCTAAAGTACAGCTTAGATCAAGTCCATCCTGTTCTTAAAATCTTTCATCATTCTCCAACTCCTACACGTTTTAACTACTGAGCTGAACTCTATCCTAATTTAACACTAGTACCTAGCTTTCTCCTGCTACTTCCTATGGTCCAGCCTGAAATGTTCAGTCACCACTACGTGAAACTTCAAGTCTTAAAGCATACTCTTCTACCTAGAAGGGCTTCTGTTCCCCACCTTGTTTCCTCTCCCCACTAACTTGTTGAAATTCCTTGTCGTTTTTCACATAGGCACTTAATAACCCAATCATCCAAGAAACTTCCACTTAAAATAGTTTTATAGTTTACAAAATAATTCATTTTTAAAAAGCATATCTGGAAATATACCTTAAACACTAAGATCACTCACCTAGAGCCAGACATCCTGGAATGTGAAATCAAGTGGGCCTTAGGAAGCATCACTACAAACAAAGCTAGTGGAGGTGATGGAATTCTAGTTGAGCTATTTCAAATCCTAAAAGACAATGCTGTGAAAGTGCTGCACTCAATATGCCAGCAAATTTGGAAAACTCAGTAGTGGCCACAGGACTGGAAAAGATCAGTTTTCATTCCAATCCCAAAGAAAGGCAATGCCAAAGAATGTGCAAACTAGCGCACAGTTGCACTCATCTCACACATTAGTAAAGTAATGCTCAAAATTCTCCAAGCCAGGCTTCAGCAATAAGTGAACCATGAACTTCCAGATGTTCAAGCTGGATTTAGAAAAGGTAGAGGAACCAAAGATCAAATTGCCAACATCCACTGGATCATCGAAAAAGCAAGAGTTCCAGAAAAACAACTATTTCTGCTTTATTGACTACGCCAAAGTCTTTGACTGTGTGGATCACAATAAACTGTGGAAAATTCTGAAAGAGATGGGAATACCAGACCACCTGATCTGCCTCTTGAGAAAGCTGTATGCAGGTCAGGAAGCAACAGTTACAACTGGACATGGAACAACAGACTGGTTCCAAATAGGAAAAGGAGTACGCCAAAGCTGTATATTGTCACCCTGCTTATTTAACTTGTATGCAGAGTACATCATGAGAAACGCTGGGCTGGAGGAAGCACAAGCTGGAATCAGGATTGCTGGGAGAAATATCAATAACCTCAGATATGCAGAGGACACCACCCTTATCGCAGAAAGTGGAGAAGAGCAAAAGAGACTCCTGATGAAAGTGAAAGAGGAGAGTGAAGAAAAAAAAAAACCTCAACATTCAGAAAACTAAGATCATGGAATCTGGTCTCATCACTTCATGGGAAATAGATGGGGAAACAGTGGTAACAGTGACAGACTTTATTTTTTTTGGCTCCAAAGTCGCTGTAAATGGTGACTGCAGCCATGAAATTAAAAGACTCTTACTCCTTGGAAGAAAAGTTATGACCAACCTAGACAGCATATTAAAAAGCAGAGACATTACTTTGCCAACAAAGGTCTGCCTAGTCAAGGCTGTGGTTTTTCCAGTGGTCATGTATGGATGTGAGAGTTGGACCGTAAAGAAAGCTGAGCACTGAAGAATTGATGCTTTTGAACTGTGGTGTTGGAGAAGACTCTTGAGAGTCCCTTGGACTGCAAGGGCATCCGACCAGTCCATCCTAAAGGAGACCAGTCCTGGGTGTTCACTGGAAGGACTGATGTTGAAGCTGAAACTCCAATACTTTGGCCACCTGATGTGAAGAGCTGACTCTTTGGAAAATACCCTGGTGCTGGGAAAGATTGAGCGCAGGAGGAGATGGGGACCACAGAGGATGAGATGGTTGGAAGGCATCACCGACTCAATGGACGTTAGTTTGGGTAAACTCTGGGAGTTGGTGATGGACGGGGAGGCCTGGAGTGTTGTAGTCCATGGGTCGCAAATGTCAGGGAATGTTTGACGGGAGGATTCCTACGTGCTGTCTCTCATGAGTCCTTTGTCTCTCTTCAACCGGAACAGCACACTGCTCCCAGGGACTGAGGTCATTGTGTGAGGCAGGCTTGGGTCTCCTTTAGTAAACATTCTCTTTAGGACAAAACTGCTTAGTCTCGTTCCCCTTTCTTGAGATATGGATTGTGTCCTGACCTTGTGACTAACATTACCCCTTGTTCCCTTGGTAATGGTTGCTGTACGTTTGGTTTTCTGATCTCTATCATTCCCGAAAGAAGTTTCTTGTACCACAGCCTATATACTCATAGGAAAATCATTAAAGCACCTTTGCTCCACCAGAGCTTAGGTCCCCGGGTCTTTTCTGTCTCTTTCTCTCTCTCTCTTTCTCTCTTTCACTTTCTTATCATCGACTCCGTACCACAAGGTTCCAGTCCATTCAAGGACCCCAACACGCAAAGAGTCTGACACAACTGAGTGACTGAACTGAACTGAACTGTCCACTGAGGATGCAAGCAGATACTTGCTTCCCAAAGACTAATTTAACCATACAGAGACAACTAGAAATACTGAAGAGCAAGAAATGTCTAGAAGTAGCAAGTGCTCTGTCATGAGTAACACATCTGATTGGTAACTTTATTTTTCTGCTTTTGGCCATTTTCCTTCTATGATCAAGCCTGATTCCTTTAACGTAAAGGGTAGTAAGGTGATGTGACTCTAATTATTTATTTTAAAGCTAAAATTTATTAAAACCTTGCCATCATTATCTAATTTAATCATAGCAAACAACAGCTAAATTAGTTACAAATATTTTCCATATTTTACAGATGAGGAAACCAATGCTGAAGGAGAGATTAAATAATTTTCCCAGAGTCACACCAACTGTAAGTTTTAAGTCAATGTGATTCCAGAACTAGAATTCTTACTTACCTCTGTATCCTAAACTTATCAATATATTTACTGAATTATCTCTGCACAAATCATTTCAAAATAAGCCAATGGCTTCATCTGTAATACTTCACCCTGTCTGTAATACTTCACCCAAGCCACCACCTGATTCCAGCCAAAAATAAAAAAGGGCAATACTTTTCATTCCTATTATACCTAACTGGCTTTGAAAATACTTTCACAAGCATTAACGGTTTAAATTACACAGCAAATCTGCAAGACTTTCACCATTTTATATAGAGGGAAGAGGTACAGAGATACTATAATTCACCCAGTCACACTGCTAAGTAGCCAGGATACAGATATAAGCTTTCTTAACCTAATATCAGTGCTCCTTCCAGAACAGTTAAAGACTTAAGAAGTATCTGAGATATTTTCCAAGATATGGAAGGATGAAGTATTCAGTGAACTGTCATGTTGCCCAGGTTCATTCAGATTTGAAGACACTTATTGTTATTACTTTCATATTATGTAGAAATTATGATCATAGACATTATTTTCAGTAATATAATGAGTCCAGTCATAGATCAAGGAATTTTCAATGTCAGGCACTGTGCCCACCAGTTTCACAAGCCCAAGGCCTGAAATGACATGGTTTCTATACTTTGATCTACCAATGACTGTTGGCACATCAAATATATGAGTGAGAGTGGTGGGGAAACAGTGGGGAGAGGTAGGGGGGCTTCAAACCAAGGAAAGTTTTGTTTGTTATACTAAGATTGAGAAGTATAGTATAAGGATAGGTGAAGAGCATCCACTGAAGAATTTTGATATGGGAAGCAATATGGTCATATTTGCATGACAGGAAGTGCCTTAGGCAGCAGAAGAGGGAAGACCGTGTCAAGGGGCAGAGTAGAGTTAGGAAAACCAGCAAGAAGGCTATTGCAGCAGAGTCCTGAGAATGAATCAGTTCCCAAATCTGGCTGAGTATTAAAATTGTCAAGGAAGTCTTAATAAAATACAGATTTTGGAGGCCTGCCCTGAGTTTTCTGACTCAATCTGGGTCACGAGGTGAACGTGCTAATGGGCCAGGTGTAGAATTCTCCTGGCTGGATGAGAGGCAATAAGGAAGCACCAGTGAGGGTGGGAGAGATTTATGAGATACTTAAGCAATAGAATAAACAGGTTTTAGTGACTGATGGACATCAACCTGGAGTGATTATGTGGACAGATGGGCCATTCATTATGCCCATCAGATGGAGTATTCAAACCTTCAAAGGCAAGGAAAATGATGAGACAATCCATGGGGCATGCAGGTACAGGTAAGCACTAGATAGGTAGATATAGATGTATGGTGTGCCAGGGAGTGCTCTAGGTTGAAGACCTAAGAGTGAACTTAGGAAATAATGTTTAATTCTGACTAAAAGAAGGAAGAATTCTCAAAGGAGATGGAAGAGAGGTCAGAGAAATAGGAAGAAGACAAGTAAAATTCAAAATTCATTCAAGCATTTAATAGGGAAAGTCTGGCATGGGGACAAAGTATAAAGGGTCTAAATTCCATGTAAAGAAATCTTGATGGTCTATTGTCAGCAAAAGCGGGGGAAGGCAAAACAATAATGGCAAAGGGTTTATTTACTTAAGTCAAGAGTATGATATAGCAAGATTTGTTTTGAGGGAACATTATTCTATCACTGGTAGAAAGGAGATGGGGATAGGGTGAGTCTAGAAGTGGTGGCAGAACAGTTTGAAATTGTGTGGCAGTAACAAGGGGCTTCCCTGGTGGCTCAGAGAGTAAAGAGCCTGCCTGCAATGCGGGAGACCTGGGTTCAATCCTTGGGCCCGGAAGATCTCCTGCAGGAGGAAATGGCAACCCACTCCAGTATTCTTGCCTGGAAAATCCCACGAACGGAGGAGTCTGGTGTGCTATAGTCCATGCACCGCAGAGAGTCGGACACAACTGGGTGACTAACAAAAACACCAAAAGAAAAGGGCCTAATCTAAAACAGTGGTAGGGGGTGGACACAAGTCACCCAGTTCAAGGGAAATGTCTAAGGCAGAATGTTAGTCCCTGTGGGAATGCTAAAGGAAAACAAGTAACTGCAACCTAAGGTTTCCAGCTCAGCAGGCTACAGGCTGAGAAACTCAGGCTGCAGAGCGCAGAATGCAGACAAAGTTGCAGAGATGATGTTGTGGGTGTGAGAAATTTCAGGCACCGTATGGTGTGTTACGGGTAGTGAGAAATATGGCTCTACTGTTCTTCTGATAGGTTGGGGCTAGTTACGATTTCTAAGTCATCAGTAGGACGATGAGTAAAGTAAATGATAGTTACCATGGCAAATACATATTTTAGTGAAGATAAATGATGGCCAGTGGGGATTGTCAGGACAGTGTGGATGCAGTATTCAAAATAAAATTAATACTACAGATACTGCCTGACCTATACCAAGCTCAAGGATACCTATACTGTTTATTCTAAGTACTATTGGTACACACAGGAAATCAGTCTGTGGGTTTTTGTTTTTTAAATGTTGGCAATCATGTCATACTGACATCTCATACTGTGTTAGACGTTAGGTAAAATTCATGTATGGCTTTTAATTGAACTATTAATAACTAATTTTGGTCTCCTTTTGGCTATGAAACTAAACCTAGGACTTTCCAGCTGTGCTGATGCCATGAGACATGATGTTTTCGTTGCAAGAGACAGACAGCTAAACTAAAAGTAGTTCATCTTATATGGGCATTTACTTCCCTCGTGTAACTGAAAGTTCAGAGGTATGTGTATTGAGGGTTGGCTCAGCAGGTGAGCAATGAGGAGGAACCGAGGCTTTTTTCTCTTTTAGCTGCCAACCTCAGTGAATCAGCAGTACGTTCATCAGGGGCAAAAGGCGGTGGCAGCAGCACCCTGCATTCAGCCTTCCCATGAGAACATCTGAAAGCAGGATAACTCCATCCAGAGGCAACCACAACTCTGATCTCTCAAATCATTCTCTTTTCTGAAATCAGGGATGAAAATACTTCCTAGAAGCCATCTGCCCCCAGCACACTTTCCCTTTCATCTCTTAGGCCTGAACTGTGTCACAGTTGACACCATTTAGTCAATCACTGACTAAAGATGATATTATTATGGACCATTTATGATTTATCCAACTGTTGGGGCTGAGGGAGGAGCCTGTCTGACCTCAGCACACTGCTGCAGGCTCAAATAAAGCAGGCGATTTTTTTTCTTGTTAAGCAAGGAAAAATAGGGGAAGGGCCATACACACACACACACACACACACACACACACACATTTTCTTGGTCTACATATCCAGCCATCCAGTGTCTGACCTATTCTTCCAGCTTTATTTCACTCTCAAAAGGGATAAGTATGTGCTTGTTAAAATACTGAGAATTAAAAAAAAACAAAAAAACCCTGAGAATTTACACAAACAATTATAGAGAACACCCCTGAACAAAACAGCAATCTAGATTCCAACACTCAGAAAAAGTTCTTCATCCAGGTCCAAATGAATCCAAATTTACATGTGTCTGGGTCCCCATTTTCACTTAGCCCACAAGGGACATGAGAACATCATCTAACTCTGTGTCCTACCCTGGGGCACAGAGGTGTGTCAGTGGGTATGTTTAGTACTTTGCCTCCTTAAAAACCCTTTTCTCTGTCTCAGTACTTTTCAGGAGCCTCAGTTTATTCTTAGCTCAGATGTTTCATGTCTCCTTCACTTCAGAGTATTTATCACTTGTTCTGTGCCCGTTTCCTCTTTTTGGCTACATCCTTCCAGAAACTGAGCTCATGAGAATGAAACCTTGTTTTTCCTCGTTGCTCTTCCATTTTCCAGTATGTTAATGATACCACTCTGAACCTCCCAATCCCTCTTCAATCCAGCTTCCTTTTGGCTTATTCCCAATGTTTCTATGATCTTGGGAATTTTAGAAAAATCTGCTTTCTAAACAATGTCCAGGTATACATATCTAACCATAGTTAGTGTATTCTTTATTGTTATGGATCTTAAAATGGCCCTGGTCCATCCCATTAAACTAGTTTCCATAACTTCCACTACATATTTATTGGCTATAAAGTCCAGAAAACCATGCTCCCTTGATGGTTTATTTACCATGTGAGAGACAAGACTATTAGCAAGTTCAGCAAAAAAACACATTAAATATTCTGGTTTAACAGAATGATGTTTCAACATATAGACATCGAGTTTCCAATGAGGACATTTATCTGCTTCTAGGCCAGATGTGAAACTTGCATTAGGAGAGTAGCAGTCATATTCAACCACCTGAGATATCTATATTTGATTCATTCAGTATTATTAGTTTATCTTTCTTGTATGCTCATATTTAAACCTAGCAACTCAAGGATTTCCAAACAGGGCACTCTGCCAAAGATCTCAACAGGTGTTATTTTATTTATGCAACATTTAAGCTCCTGTTGGCATATTCTAGTGATTATTGGTATCTAAGCAAGTTTGTCTTGCCTACAAAATCATACTAATTTATTTTTATTCTATTTTAGGTTTACTATATTATCTTATCAGCCATAGTTAAAACATATGTGTGTTAAAAAGTGTTTATCAGAGATACAGCTGAAACAAAGTCAATCCTTTTTTAATATTTGAAAAAGAGACCCTCTAGAAAGCATTATTGGAATTAGAAGAAACATATTTAGGTATATTTTTTCTATTTAAAATTATTTTTCATAGCAAAATTGATACACTTTTTTTTTTTTTTAATATTCTCTTGTGAATCCCTGATATTTTCTCAGCTACCATGTAACTTTCATTTTAGACTACACTTGATATTCTCCAAAGCAGCTCCTTGTATCTGGGCACTGTTCTTCCCTTCCCACAAATTTCAGTTTAAAGTTCTCTTTATCAGGTTGGCAAGATTCCCATCAAATGCATTCCTCTCATATGGCCTCCATTTCTTACAGGGAGTCTGTTGTATTCACACACAAGCCCTCGTTAAGAAAAGCTCACTTTGGCCTTCTTTTAGCTGTTTTGGTTGAGTGCCACATGATAGCCCTTGTTTTTTCATTTCTTCTTCAAAGTCACGCCTCAACTGGAAGAAGAGATGAAAATACTCCTTCAGTGCCCAAACCAAGTTCCTCCAATTTTACCATGGAGGGCCATATGAATCAACAAGAGTATACTGTGGTCTGTAATGTGGGAAGTCTCAGGACACCTCCTGAGGAACCTCCCCTATCAGTTCCATCAAGATTTACCTCAATATGAATGAGAAAGGAATAAGATGCCCTCCCTCTAGTCGCTACCTAAAGCACTTGGCTTGGATGATCATCCTCTGACCCTCAATAGTAAATCTGTAGAGACTTACAGGCATTTACTTAACATGAGACAGATACATTATACATTATCAGCCAGCATGTAAAAAGATTTAGAGACTATTGTCAAGATTCCTTTATCAGTTTTAAAACTACTCTCGGTACTGGTGAGAGTTACCAAGGATCATATATATGGTACTTTCAATCTGAGGTTGAACTTGGAAGTGTGCCAGGCACAAGAGAGACAAAAAGACAGAATAATACTGTCTTCAGGAATTTGCAGCTTACTCAGTAAGCTAACACTGGTGGACACAGACTTAAGCACGTATCTCTGCTGTAAAACCAGGCTTCCATAAAAATGTGGTGTACACAACTGACCACAGCACTGGGCTCACATAAGTGCTTTTGAGATATCTTACAGCAGCAAGGAAACATCAAACCACAATTATTCTTCAGTCTTGGAAGAATATATATCAGTTTCACAAACAACACAAAGAACAGACTTCATAAAAAGGACTCAACAAACACAGGAATAAATATCTGAAGGTATTCATAAGGAATTTTTTATGACAGAATGATTACCATTCAAAATTAGCAATACTAAAAATTAAACATCAAAGTTGACTTACTTTTACTATGATTAGCCTTGCCAGGTTTTCACACCTCTGGTTATCATTTTCCATACATTCTACTTCAAACAGGGTATTATAATTTTCTAATATTTTAGCCATTATCTTGTTGCAGAGATCTTGTTCTTTCACACCTTCAAGCCCAGGTGGCACACTAGAAATAAGGGGGAAAAATTGAGAGCAATTACTCTGTAACAGCACAAGGCCAGCACGGCTGACTCATGCTTATACTTCTACATTTCCTGAATGATTGATCAGCCTTCTTAAAAGGACACTGGGGTTTTCAATAAGCTCTGTGGTGATACACAGGTATTGTTGGGACAACTGGCAAGTTCCCAGGATCTGAATTAATAGCTTGTGCTGAATAATAAAAGTACATCCTGTTCCGGAAGAAGGTGTAGGTTAACATGGGTGCAATCAATAATGCTTTGTATATATTAGAAATTGTTACACATAAAGCATTAACATTTATTTTTTAAAGAGAGCAAAAGTTAGAATAAGTGTTACAACAAAAAGAATGAGTGTTTTATCATGTTAGAAACACTCAGTTACACAAATAATAGCAATATGATCTTTATTTAAGTATTTCTTAGATAATTCACAAAAGGCATAAAACTTAAAGGAAAGGATAAGATACTTCTGGGAAAAATACCAGTAGTTGTTGAAGATTATGCACATGGAAGATGTATTATTACTAGTTGCTCTTCTTTGGGGTATGTTAAATTTTTCCAGAGTTTAAAAAAAAAGTATACAAATCTGAATGCAGAAGACACTATGTACATATATATATGAGGGGGGGAAGACAAGATATAGATTGAAAGAAATATCTATAGATTGAAAGAAATATCTCTTTAGTAACATGGGTAATGGGTATAGGATTTAGTAATTACACTGCTTAAAGAATTCTTACTAATCAATAAGAAAATAAATAATTATTTTTAAAAAAGGGAGAGAAAAAACAAACTGACAAACTCATCTAGAAGAAGACACATGGACAGTCAAGAATATTAAGATACTTAACCTGATTGAGTAACCAGTGAAATACATCAAAAAGCAACAAAGACGTATCAATTAATATCCATCTGTATTAATTTCCTACAGCTGCTGCAACAAAGCTATGACCAATTGCGTGGCTTGAAACAGAAATTTATTCTGTTACAGTTCTGGAGACCAGAAGAGTAACATCAGTATCACTGGAAAAAAAATCATACATTCCACAGAGGCTCAAGGGAGAGAATATGGCTGGCAGCATTACTTGGCTGTGGCCACATCACTTTAATCTTCAATAAAGGCCAACATCTTCAAATTTCTCTTTACTCCACCTTCATATGACCACCTCCTCTGTGTGCATGTCCAATCTTCTGCCCCCTTATAAGAATACATGAGATTGCCTTTGGGCTGGGGCTAAGATACTTCATTCATGTCTGACTCTCACTGCCCACACAAATAATCCAGGATAATCTCTATCTGAAGATCTCTGAGGTGACAGGTAGTAAAGAATCTGCCTGCCAATGCAGAAAATGCAGGAGATTCTGGTTTGATCCCTGGGTCGGGAAGATTCCCTGGAGGAGGGCGTGGCAACCAACTCCAGTATTCTTGCCTGGGAAATTCCATGAACAGAGGATCCTGGTGGGCTACAGTCCACGGAGTTGGAAAGAATCAGATATGACTAACCGAGCACATGCTACGAAGGTCTCTATCTTAATTATAACTGCAAATTCCCTCTTTTACCCCCAATAAAGTAACAGTCACAGTTTCCAAGCCTTCTAAACTTGCTATCTTGGGGGGACATTGTTCAGCCTCCTATACCACCTCTGGGGTACATACCCTAAGGTGACTCCCAATGAGTCACACCCCTGTACTCCCCTCAGGTGTAGGCAGTACCTGTGATTTGCCTCTGATCAAGAGAATATGGCAAAAGTCATATCACGTCACTCCCATGATTACGTTACATTATTTAAGACTCAATCTTAGCAGACTGGAGTGAGGATTCTTCTCTGCTCTTGAAAGAATAAGCTGTACTTTCAGAGAGGGCCTATGAGAGTGCCACAGGCCAGGGGACTAATGTGGACCTGAGGCCTCTAGCTCACAGCCAGTAAGAAGCTGGGGTCCTTGTACAGCTGCAAGAAAGAGTCTGTGAACAACTCTCATGAGCTTGAAAGCAAGTAATTTCCTAAACTCAGTAAAAAGTGAAGTCGCTCAGTTGTGTCCGCTGTTTGTGACCCCATGGACTGTAGCCTACCAGGATCCTCTGTCCATGGGATTTTCCAGGCAAGAGTACTAGAGTGGCTTGCCATTTCCTTTTCCAAGGGATCCTCCCGACCCAGGGATTGAACCTGGGTCTCCCGCATTGTAGGCAGACGCTTTACCATCTGAGCCCCCAAGGAAGCCGCCTAAATTCAAGTCTCCTTATAAAAATGCAGTCCAGTTGTTACCTTGATTTCAGCCTTGTGTGACCAAAAGCAGAGGACCCAGCTAGGTTGTGTCTGGACACCTGAGCCATGGAAAGCATGAGACAGCAAATTTTTATTGCTCTAAGACACCACGTTTGTGGTGATTCGTTGTACAATTGAAAACTAATACAGAGTTTGATACCTGGAAGTGGGTTGCTGCTACAACAAACATCTAAATGTGGAATGTCTTTGGAACTGGATAGTGAGGAGACTGTAAGAATTTGACTGCCATGACAGAGAAAGCCTAAATGCCTTCAACAGAGTTTTCACTGAAATCTGGACTTTACAGACACTGCTGGTGAGAGTTCAGAAGTGCTAGCCAGACAGTAATAAGGAAGAGGTGAGGTCAAATAATAGGCAATGAAAGAAGCTGCAACACACACTAGACAAATTTAGGTTGAGAACTGGAACATGGATTTTAGAACCCATTTGTGTTCTGTTTACTGATGACTGGAAAAAAGATGAACTATGGCCTCCTGGGGCTTCATATGGAAACAAAGGCTAGGTCTTGGTAAATAATGATTTTTAAGTAGAACAAAGAAGGCAGGAACAAATCACTGTTATTAAGGAGGAGAAGTAACCACAGGAAAGATAATAAATTAGTCAAAAGACTACCATTTCTATTCCAAAGGTACAGATCAGAGTCTGAAGCACATTCTTAAGTTGTTTTGTAGGATCCAAATCCCCTCGAGCACTGAGCCACCAGATTAACTGGAGCCTAAGGAATGATGTTGGTGATCTCTGCTGACCCTCATGACCTCACTCAACTAGGTACCTGAATTTTGTCAACCTGGAGTGATTTTTGCTTCATTTTAATGTTAAAATCTCTACCCCAAGGGCTGGGATTGCTACCATTTTTGAACATGCAATTATGTTTGAGCATGTTGTTGCATTGTGCAAGCCCATCTAGAACTCCACCTCTAAACAGAAGGTTACACTCACTCTGTCATGAAAATGTATGCACTCACAGCTGAAAACATCACTCATCTTCCTGTTTTGGGAGACAGTGTCTTGTGAGCCATCTCCCTGTCTCTTGTCACAAATAATAAATACTTCTGTTTTAATCAGAAGTACTTGGTGTATTCATTGCCTAAGCATTTCAAGGGATGACGGACTGACTCACTGTGTCCAGTAACAGAAGACAATGAGAAACATGCTACTGGGAGCTGGAGGAAGGTAGATCCTAACTTTGCTGGCAGAAAGCAAAGTGCAATTAATAGTATTCTGCAGCTGTGTGGGAAGCACATTTTTAAGCAACAAGGTTGTATAGACAGTACAAGAAATTTCCAAGCAATGCTGTCAAAGTGCCACCTGATTTCTCTTTGCCACTTATGATAAAATCAGAGGCAGGGGGAAGAGGGGGTTGGGGAGAAGAGGGAAACTGAGGTGAAAACTGCCAAATAAAATGATTGTGAAGTGAAGTGAAGTGAAAGTTGCTCAGTCGTATCTGACTGTTTGAGATCCCATGGACTATACAGTCCATGGAATTCTCCAGGCCGGACTACTGGAATGAGTAGCCTTTCCCTTCTCCAGGGGATCTTCCCAACCCAGGGATTGGACTCAGGTCTTCTGCATTGCAGGTGGATTCTTTAGCAGCTGAGCCACAAGGGAAACCCAAAAAGAAAATAAGGCTTGATTTAAAAATCAACTCTACAGATGGCAAAGAAAGCGAAAGTGTTAGTCGCTCAGTCAGGTCCGACTCTTTTTGTGACTCCATGGACAGTAGCCTGCCAGGCTCTTTTGTCCATGGAATTAATTTTTCAGGCAAGAATATTGAGGTGGGTTGCCATTCCCCTCTCCAGGGTATCTTCCCAATCCAGGGATCAAACCTGGGTCTCCTGCATTGCAGGTAGACCATCTGAGCCATCAGGGAAGCCACATAGATGGCAAAAGACACTGAAATTAAGAGATTCACTGTCAGGAAAGTAAGCTCGATGGAAAAGGCTGAGTGTGTGATGATGAGAACCTTTGCTAAAACCTCAGAAACATGAAAAGTTCAGATTATTCTGCTAGACAAAGGTGAGTAAGGGTGCGTCTCACCCACCCTTTCAATTAAACCAGAGAGCCTCCAGGAATTTAAAGGCATTGCCTGTCAAGTCATTTCAGCAGGAGCCTTAAATAGAGAAAGGATTATCTTGGAAAGATCTGAAGATACGTCTTATTTCTAATGGAGTGAATACCAGTGAAATTCACAGAAGACTTGTAAGTTTTTGAGAAACCTATTTCAGCAAAAACACTGACAACTTGGAATGAAAGGGACCAAATGGGTGTAAAATGAAAAGAGGCCATTAGATTTCCAAAATTCAATTGGCAGGAAGCAGGCTGATAAGTTACTCAGCTACAAACATGTGCTGCCTTTCATCAAAAATGAATGATGTCTCAGAAGACAGAACTAAGAGGGTGAAGTTGAAAACCATGGAGAAGTATTCCCAGGCTTTGAAACTTAGTCATTAGATTCCCAATATTGGCTGGGCTGGATATCAGAAATGTCATTAGCCAGTGACTTTTTAAATTTTTAATCTTATATTTTATCCTATTTGAACCAGAACATCTATTGTTATTCTCCTATGTTTGTTCCATCATTATATGTTAAGCATGTTGGGTCAAATAATCTTTCTTCAATTTTGTCCTCTCCGGACGCCTTTCTCAACCAGAAAGTCACAGCCAGTCTTGAGATGTGCTAGTGGACAATCATCAGTTGTAACAAAACAGAAACTTTTGCACATTTTGTCTTATTCTGAAATTAGGTTCAAGGTATTCTATGTGATACACTTACTCTCAATCATTGTATTGCAATATGTTTCTTTAGTCAGATATAAGGCTAAAGCTTCAATTAAGTAACAGGATATATGCATTCCTTAAGACCTTCTGCACCAATGATGCAGCAGTCTGTTGGAGATAGTTTTGGCAATTATAACTGCCATATGGTTATTTCCATTGATAAAAGCTTATCAATTTTACACTTACCACTCTTTAAATATCCCAGACAAATGCAAATGAGAAAAAAAAAAATGTTAAGGAGAGAATTCTGTTAAGATAGTGGAGTAGAAAGCACCAGAAATCTGTCTCACTACCTAACCAACAATTACACCAGCAGAATTTGTCTGATGAAATATTTTGAAACTCGAGATATTCCGGAACTGAAGGTTTACATCTGGGGAAGGTGCAGACAGTAAACTACAGTTAACTCTGGTCAATCTTAGCTCATAGTAGAGTAGCCACTCTCCCCCACCCCATTCATGTGGCAGGAAGATATTCTCATATTCCTTAAGCAGCCGGCATATAGCTTGTGGGAGCCAGGATAAGCAAAAAGGATCTTGTCTTCCAAATACTGGGGATTTGTGCTCTGAATGTTGACTGTTATATCTGAGGTGCAAAAACGTGGGCAGCTGCTGCTGCAGCATCTTTCTCCCTTGTTGAAAAGCGCTCCCTCTTAGCTGAAGTAACTTCTAGGAGATTTAAAGGGCTAGTACCCTTTTTTTCTGACACTTAGATTTTTTTTTCCTTTTTCCACTTTTGGGAGTCAGACATTAAAAAATCAGGACATTCAGAAACATCCGTGTATATGGGGAAAATCAGAAAGTGATGATGCATGCCCAGGGAAAGGCTCAAAACAGACCTGAAAAGACCTTAAGGTCACACATAAGGTTGATCTTGGTAAAAAGTCTATAACAATAAAAACAAAAACCAGTCAACAAGAACTTTAGAAACAGCAAACCCTGGGGAAGGAAGAGAATCTGAATTCCAAAGTTACTACATTATTTGATTTAAAGGACTTCTGTTCAACAAAAATATCACAAGGCATACAGAGACAGGAAAATATGGCTCATTCAAGGAAAAAATAAATCAACAGATAATGTGCCAGGAAAAGAATTGATGGAAGATATACTAGATACAGATTTTAAAACAACTGTCTTAAAGAGAATCAACAAACCAAAGGAAGATGTTGAAAATGTCAAGAAAATAATGTGTGAACAAAATGGAAGTATCAATAAAGAGAAAGAAAACCCAAAAAGGAGACCAAAAGAAATTCTAGGGATGAAAAGTACAATAAGTGCAATGAGAAATTCACTAAAAGGATTCAAACACAGATTTCAGTAGGCAGAAGGAAGAATCAATGAACAAGAAGATAGGACAATGAAAACTACTGAGTCTGAGGAACAGGAAGAAAAAAAAGACCTAAGAAAAGCAAACAGAACCTAATGAACCTATGGGACAGCAGTAAGTGAGTCAATATACACAACATAAGAGTCCCAGGAGAAGGAGAGAGAGAAAATATTTGAAGAAATAATGACTGAAATTTCCAAGATGAAAGAAATGAATATGAATATCTAAGAAGTTCTAAGGACTCAAAGACCTACAAAGACACATTATACTCAAGCTTTGAAAAGGCAAAGACAGAATCTAGAAAGCAATGAGAGAGAAGTGAATTATCACATACAAGAGATCGTCAATTAGATTATCCATAGATTTCTCATCAGAAACTTTGGGGGCCAGAGACTGATATGTTCAAAATGCTAAAGAAAGAAACTGTCAACTAGTAAACCTATATGTAGCAAAAATGTCCTTCAAAAGTGACAGAGAAATTAAGACATTCCCAGTTAAACAAAAGCCAAGAGTGTTAGTGACCAACAAACCTGCCCTGAAAAAATGCTCAAGGGAATCCTGCACAGTGAAATGAAAGGACAGAACGCAGTAAACAGAACTATACAGAGAAATAAATATTTCAATAAAGCTAAATACACGGGCAATTTTAAGAGCTTGTGTTATTGTAACAATGATCTGGAACTACACTTTCTGTTTTCTAATTTAAGAGACTAATACACTTATAGTACAAAAAAATATTAGTCTAAAAGCTAGTACTGTACCTTTAGTTTGTAACTGCAAACCTAAGAGACGAGTGATTCAAAAGAATTATCAGTAACCCCAATACCAAAACAAGGTCATGAGAAAAGAAAACTACAGGCCAGTATCCTTGATTAACATAAATGCAAAAATCTTTAACAAAGTATTTATAAGCTGAATTCAACAATACATTAAAAGGATCATACCATGAGATTTATTCCGGACACTGAAAGATGGTGCAACACCTGCAAATCAATGAGAAACACCACACTAACAGGATGAAAGACAAAAATAACAATCATTTCAACAGATGCAGAAAAAGCATTTGACAAAATTCAGCATTCATTTATGATGAAAATTCACAATAAAGTGGGCACAGGACAAAGGTACAACAAAATAAGAAAGGCCATATATGATAAGCATGCAGTTAACAACATACTCAATGGGCAAAAGCTGAAAGATTTTTCCTCTAAGATCAGGAACAAGACAAGGATGCCCACTCTCACCACTTTTATTCAACATAGTACTAGAAGTCTTAACCAGAGCAATTAGTCAAGAAAAAGAAATAAAAGACACTAAAACTGAAGAGAAGAAGTAAAGCTGTCACTCTTTGCAGATGACATGATATCATATAGAGAAAATCCTAAGGACTCCACCAAAACTGGAGCTGTAAAGGAGCAAACTTTTGTATGTTACTGGAGTAAAGCTGGTATTTATTCAAATCAAAGTATTAAAACTTTAGGACAGTAAATGTAATTCCTATGGTAACCACAAGGAAAAAAGCCATAGGATGTTCAAAGAAAGGAAATAAGAAAGGAACTGAAACATTTCAGGAGAAAGAAAAAAAGACAACAACTTAACACAAAAGAGAATACCAACGCAGGAAATGAACTAAAAAAAAGCTTCCATTTCTAAGATATGGAAGTACTTGGGATATAATATACAACAAAAAGTGCAAGTATCAGTCACTCTGCCATGTCTGATTCTCTGCAACCCTACAGAGTGTAGCCCTCCAGGCTCCTCAGTCCATGAGATTCTCCAGGAAAAGAACACTGGAGTGGGTTGCCATTTCCTTCTCCAGGGGATCTTCCTGACGCAGGGGACTGAACTCAGGTCTCTGGCATTGCAGGCAGATTTTTTACTGTTTGAGCCACAATGGAAGCCCAGTGTACAACATGTTAAATATCATTAACACTGCTGTGTGTTATATAAAAATATTTTAACAGAATAAATCTTAAGAGCTCTTATCTCAAGGAAAAACTATTTTTATTTTGTATCTATATGAGATGATGAATGTTATTAAACTTACTATGGTAATCATAATGTATATAGTATATAAGTCAAACCATCATGCTGTATACTTTAAATTTATGCAGCACTATATGTCAATTACATCTCCGTAACACTGGAAGAAAAAGCTATAAGGAAGATAGCAAATAAACACCACAATGACAGAAAGTCCCTCCATATCAGTAATTAAATATAAATGTATTGAACTCTCCAATCAAAAGATAGAGATTGGTAGAATGGATAAAAACACATGATCCAACCATATGTTGTCTACAAGAGACTTGAGATCTAACAACACAAACAGGTTAGAAATAAACAAGATGGAAAAAGATATCCCATTCATACAGTAAGAAGAAAAATATCTGACATAATAGACTTTAAATCAAAAGAGGTTTCAAGAAACAAAGAAGGTCATCATATAGTAATGAAGACTTCGATTTGGCAAGAAGATATAATTACAAATATTTATGTTTCTAATGACAGACCATCAAAGTATATGAAGGACAAATGGACAGAACTGAAGGGAGAAATAGATCATTCAATAGTAGCCAGAAAGAGTTCAATGCCCCATGTAGAACCACAGAGAGAATAACCACAGAGAAGTGAGGAAATATAGAACTCAAAAAACAACAAATAAAATAGATCTATTGACATATATAGAATATTCCATCCAACAACAGAATGCCCACTTTTCTCAAGTGTACATGTGACATTTTTCAGGATAGACCATGTGTTAGGCCACAAATTAAGTCCACACACATTTTAAAAGAAATCACACAATGTTCCTTCTCTGAGCATAATGGGATAAAGTTAGAAATCAGTAACATAAGGAAAATTGGAAAATTCACAAAATTGTGGGATTACACAACACATACTTAAGCAGTCAATGGATCAAACAAAAACTGTCAAAGAAAATTAGAAAATACTTAGAGATGAATGAAAACAAACCACAACAAACCGAAACTTATGGGATGCAGCAAAGTAGAGCTAAGGAGGGAGCTTATAACCATAAACAACTATAAATACATTAAAAAACAAAAAAGATCTCAAATCCAAAACCTAACTTTACAATTTAAGGAACTCAGTTCCGTTCAGTTGCTCAGTCGTGTCCGACTCTTTGCAACCTCATGAACTGCAGCATGCCAGGTGTCCCTGTCCATCACCAACTCCCAGAGCCTACCCAAACTCATGTCCATTGAGTCGGTGATGCCATCCAACCATCTCATCCTCTGTTGTCCCCTTTTCCTCCTGCCCTCAATCTTTCCCAACATCAGGATCTTTTCAAATGAGTCGGCTCTTTGCATCAGGTGGCCAAAGTATTGGAGTTTCAGCTTCAACATCAGTCCTTCCAATGAACACCCAGGACTGATTTCCTTTAGGATGGACTGGTTGGATCTCCTTTCAGTCCAAGATTAAAAAAAAAAAAATCCAAAGCTATCAGAAGGAAGGAAATAATAAAGCTTACAGCAAAGAAATGAACTAGAGAATAGAAAAACAAAAAAGAAAATCAATGAAACCAAAAGATGGTTATTTGAAATGATCAACAAAATTAACAAATATTCAGCTAGATAGATTAAGAAAAATAAAAGGAGGTTCAAATGGTTAAAGTCAGAAATGAGAATGGGGATATTAATATCAATTCTACAGAAATAAAAAGGGTGAATGTATTATGAATAATTAAATAGCAACAGACTGAATAACCTAGATGAAATGGACAAATTCTTAAGAACAGAAAACCTATAAATACTAAATCATGAAGAAATAGACAATCTTAATAAACCTAAAACTAGTAAGAAGACAAATCAATAATCAAAATTATCTAACAAAGAAAAGCCCTGAACCTGATGGCTTCACTGATGAATTCTATCAAACATTCAGAGAAAAATTAGTAATATTGTTTTTTAAAGCATTTAAAAAAAATTGAACAGAGAACAGTTTGTAACTCATTGTATGAGAGGAACATTACAACGATAGCAAAGCCAGACGGAGACTATAATAAAACTTCAGACCCCAAAGCAAACAAACATCCCCCGAAACTATAGACCTAAATCCCTTATGAACACCAATGCAAAAATTCTCATCGGATTATTAGGTACAGAAATCATCAGCCTATTAAAAGGGTTGTGTACATGACCAAGTATGATTCATTCTTGTACAGATGTTTCAACATAGAAAAATTGATCAATGTAATATGCCACATCAACAGAATGAAGAGGGGGGCAGAAAGCTACATGATTATCTTAATTGAAGCAGAAAAAGAATTTGACAAAATTCAACACTCTTTCATGACCCACACAAAAACTAGGAATGGAAGGTAGTTATCTCAACACAATAAAAGCCACATATGAAAAACCCAGAGCAAACATTAAACTCAGTGGTGAAAAACTGAAGGCTTTTCCTCTAAGATTCCTCTTCAGCTATGCATGATGAAAGGCAGATAAAGTGATGACACAAGATACATTTTGCAATAATTATATTCACATTAACAACACGTTGAAGCTATACATTGTATCCACTGGGGCACTTAATAAAAATAAGATTAATATTTACTCTTCAGTAGAACTACTTTTTCACATTATATGCTGAAGTCTGGATCTAAGTTAAAAGCTAACTTTTAAAAACTTAATTTTTTAAATTAGCTTAGCCATATTTTAACTTTTCCTATTAAATAATATTTGAAGATTATGTCTAATGGCTGGTTTTACTTACCTACATGTTCTTGAGGCACTTTTATGAACATCTTGCCAAAAGTCTGCTCTGCTATTTTCTAAATCTTCAGTGTTATGAAAATTTGGATGTGACTGTGAATGTGTCTCATACTCACTCAAGGGTCATGTGCCATGCATGGGACAATAGGACATGGGACAATGGTTGAAGATCATTCTAGTTTAGTTTTAGTCTGAGCTTTCTCAGTGGGGGCTATATTGTCCCCAGTGAGGCACACTGGTTCTTGGGGGATGGGCGAAAAAAAATTTGGGGCTCAGACAGTAAAGAATCTCCCTGCAATGCAGGAAACCCAGATTTGACCCCTGGGTCAGGAAGATTCCCTAGAGAAGAGAATGGCTACCCACTCCAGTATTTCTGCCTGGAGAATTCCATGGACAGAAGAGCCTGGTAGGTTACAGTCATGGAGTCACAGAGAGTCAGACACGACTGAGCAACTAACACACACAAAAAGCGGAGACATTTTCAGCATACACATAGATACACAGTATATCTAAGATGTTAAAAGTTAATTGTGAAGGGCATGTGATTAGGAGAAAAAAATTCTAAAAAGACTCCTTACGGGAATGATAATGAAAAAAAGATTGAGAAACACTGCTCATTACTGTGAATGTTAAATCTTGGCTCCTAATATAGGAGCCACCTAGAGGTTACTGAGACTTCCCTGGTGGCTCAGATGGTAAAGTATCTGCCTGCAGTGGGAAAGACCTGGGTTTGATCCCTAGGTTGGGAAGATCCCTTAGAGGAGGGCATGGCAACCCACTTGAGTATTCTTGCTTGGAGAATTCCCCATGGACAGAGGAGACTAGCGGGACACAGTCCATGGGATCACAAAGAGTTGGATACGACTGAGCGACTAATCACAGCACAGCACAGAGGTAACTGAATAATGGAAAGAAGGATGGGACTCTTGGAGCAAAGGGCTAGATGGAAGAATCAAAGAAGTGCTTGGGATTCTGAGTGAGAAAATGAAGGTTCAGATCCTGGGTCCACTCTTTATTTAGTGCAGCTTTCAGAAAATCACTTGACTGAACCCTAGTTACTTCATTTTTACAATAGACATATTGGTAATATTAAATGTTGTAGGGACATTATGAGAACTATAAAAAGTGATGTGAAAAATGCTTTGCAAACCTATGGGGTCAGTAAATAATCAGTGGTTACTAGGGGCTTGAGTAAAGTGAAGGGTGGGCTAAAAGGGATGTGAGGGAACTGTCTGCAATGAAGGAAATGGTCCATATCTTAATTGTGGGGGTGGTGATATGACTGTATGACTTTGTTGAAACTCAGAACACTATACCAAAATGGATATTTTACACTATATAAATTGTATATCAATAATCCAAAAAAATTTTAGGTGCCTTGCAAACTATAAATAACCATACCAGTGCTTTTTATTATGCAGAGTAAGACTCTAGGTTTCAAAGTAACACTATTGGTCTACACTGAACTTGCAATTGCCTAAAATTCTTTAGTCTTTTTTGTAGGAATTGCTATTAAACTAGGTCTTTCTAGTTCTGATTTGAGAGTCAGAGTTCAAGACTAGAAATTTAAATATCAATCTGCTAAGTCTCCATCCATTTTTTCCACTGATAAGATAGAAAGAAACATCTAACATTTTGGTAGTGGTCTTCAATCTTTTATTTCTAGACTTGCTAGTTGACAAATTAATTATCCTTCTCGGCTTTGTTTCATTGACTACTTTCATATGCATAAGTGAAGTTGCTCAGTTGTGTCCGACTCTTTGTGACCCCGTGGACTGTAGCCTACCAGGCTCCTCTGTCCATGGGATTCTTCAGGCAAGAATACTAGAGTGGGTTGCCATTTCCTTCTCCAGGGGATCTTCCTGCCCCAGGGATTGAACCCGGCTCTCCCACATTGCACGCAAACACTTTAACCTCTGAGCCACCAGGGAAGCCTGTATGCATAAAGTCTTCTATATCTTAATCTAAGTCAGTAACAAAAGGCTTAAGGAGGCAGTGAGTGATGAGATGCTTCATTTGTAAACTCTCTCTGGACTGTTATCATTTGATTCATGAATAACCTTAGAATATGATTGTTCACCGAGGGCTGAATGTATTTGTATTATCTAATTGTATTATCATCAGATCATATCACCCAATCTTGTACACGTACATTACATGCAAATATTACATCCTCAACTAATTGTTTTGCAATAAAACATGCTGATATGCTGGGACATTCCCCCTTATTTAGTTTTGTATAAAAAATATCTTTTATTGAAAGCAATCACTGGAGGTCAGGTCTAATAACCATGTATACTGTCCTATTAATGACTACTGTGATTGTACTATATCTACATGCTACAAATAAAATATTAGTATAAATGAAGAGCTGAAAGACTGTTTTAAAATATCACATTCAATAATAAAACTCCTAATGTTTCTCGGGAAGATCCCTGGAGAAGGGACCAGCTACCCACTCCAGTAATCTGGCCTGGAAAATTCCATGGACTGTATAGTTCATGGGGTCACATGGAGTTGGACACGACTGAGCAACTTTCACTTTCACTTCACTAATGCTTCTTGGAATTGAAGTGAGGCAATGAAAACAAAATTTTCCAGAACTGTTCTTGTACCTGACCTTCTCTACCCACCCCCCCACAATGCTTCCCTTCTTAAGAACTAAGATGTTCATCCAGTTGATAAGTTAATCTTTCCTACTTAAAAGCACTAGTTGAATATAAAACTTTCTAAATGAAAATTCTAGACTACTGTATCAACAAGTACACAATTAAGTCTACATAATATTTAATCAATGTTTTAGCAATTAGAAAATTTTACATGAATTATTTATATGTTTTAAAATATCCAGATGTTCAACCAATCATTAAATATCCAGTTACCAATCATTAAAGTGAATAATTTTTTTAAAAATTTGTACTAAATAACTAGGTATGTTTCAATCTATTTTATATACATGGTTTCAACTAAAATAGTGACAAAGTAACGTGACTATTATTAAAGATAGTTATTATTAAATCTACAATGAAAAAATCAAATAGGAATTGATATACTTAAACATGAAGATTGGGGTTTTGTTATCGCCACTTTCAAGAGTTCTCAAAAATTTGCCATGTTATACTAAAACAAAATATCTCCTTAAATATTTTCTAGAAAATGTTTATAATGGGGATACAAGGAAAAAACTGAGGTAAAGACAAAGGGGTAGATGCGATTTTCCAAACCACTACCAGAATTAAGAGAGACTAAGTGCTGGTGTCTCAAAGACACTGTCTGAAAGGTTCACAATCGAAAAGATCTAATAGCTTTTGGGTGAAGAGGGGGGCCCAGATTTTAGGGGGGGCCCATTGTAAAATCTGAGGGAAATTTTCCATGACTCTCATTTTTATACAAGGATGTGGCTGATGTTAAAGCAGCAGATTAAGAATGATGGGTTAGTAACTCCATTCAGCTCTTATTAAATTGCTAGCAGAAGCAGTCAGGGTATCTACTGCATTTCAGATGACCAGCTTTAGACAGAAGAGCTAAAACACGTCAAGGAACATCAAGGGAGGTAAGTGGGGCCCAGGCACAGGGGTGGAAGCCCTCTGCTGTGCTGGAGGCTGCAAAGAGCCCTCGGCTTAGAGTCAGAGCTACTCTGGTCCTGGGCTGCCACTGCCATTTTACACTTGTCACCTGGGCACTGAACCACTCCGGACACCTCTTCACTCTGAAACTGAGTTTTGTCCTAATGGTATTTGGATCCTTTCCATTTCTGTAATTCTACTTTTCTGAAGAAGTATCCTGGTGACGTGAGGTGAGTATAAACACCTGATGGCTTTAGAATGCCAGTGATGGAACAGAAGAGCAGGTATGCATAGGAGTTCTACCAACATTAACAAAACATGGGGAGTTTGTAGAAACTCAACTTTACAACAAGTTCTCATTTTAGAGCAGAAGGGGGGAAACCTCATTTTTCATTTAAAGGATTAACTTCAGTGCCTTACCTAAGAAACTTCTCATTGTTAGCAGAGAATATCACTCCTGGTTCTCGGCTTGGTATTAAATTTTATACCAACCAAAAGTGATCAGGATCAGAATGTTAGTAGTTTGAATACCTCATATCACTTTTAGTAATTTTCCTCATTTTCTCCCCTGCTCCTTAGGGTCCTATGACACAGTAACACATTTTCCATCTCAGAGCTTCTACTCATGATACATATACATTTTTTTTTTTTTCTGGAGAGTCTTTCCCCTCCATCTTCACCCAGTAAAATCTACTTATCTTCCAAGTTTCAACTAAGCTGTACCTTTACCTCTAATCAAAATTAGCTGCTTCTGCCTTATTTTCAAGAAATTCTTTTAATCTTCTATTGTAGCACTTAACAGTGTCTTTTTTGTATCTCAATTTGCTATGAAGGTATTTCTCTACATTAGACTGTGAGTATTAATATCTGAAGGGTGGGCAGTTATCTAAATCATCTTAAATTTCCAACAGAGGCTACTACAACATATGGCTTCTTATGTACTCCAAAAAGCAGAACTGATGTTTATAGTTCACTTTCAATTTAATCAAAAGTTACTTTCCACTTTCAGTTATAAGATGAGTAAGTTCTAGGAATCTAATGCATCAGTTCTGGTCAGTCACTCAGTCCTGTCTGACTCCTTGCGACCCCATGGACTGTAACACGCCAGACTTCCCAGTCCATCACCAACTCCCAGAGCCTACTCAAACTCATGTCCATCAAGTTGGTGATGCCATCCAACCATCTCATCCTCTGTCGTCCCCTTCTTCTCCCACCTTTAATCTTTCCTTCAAGCATCAGGGTCTTTTCTAGTGAGTCAGCTCTTTGCATCATGTGGCCTAAGTACTGGAGTTTCAGCATCAGCATCAATCCTTTCAATGAATATTCAGGACTGATTTCCTTTAGGATGGACTGGTTGGATCTCCTTGGAGTTCAAGGGACTCAAGTGTCTTCTCTGACATCACAGTTCAAAAGCAACAATTCTTTGGTGCTCAGCTTTCTTCATAGTCCAATTCTCACATCCATACGCGACTACTGGAAAAACCATAGCTTTGACTAGACAGTCCTTTGTTGGCAAAGTAATGTCTTTGCTTTTTAATATTCTGTCTAGGTTGATCTTTTGCTTTCAAGGAGCAAGCGTCTTTTAAATTAGCAGTGATTTTGGAGCCCCCCAAAATAAAGTCTCTCATTGTTTCTACTGTTTCCCCATCTATTTGCTACAAAGTGATGGGACCAGATTCCATGACCTTAGTTTTCTGAACATTGAGTTTTAAGCCAACTTTTTCACTCTCCTCTTTCACTTTCATCAAGAGGCTCTTTAGTTCTTCTTTGCTTTCTGCCATAACGGTGGTGTCATCTGCATATCTGAGGTTATTGATATTTCTCCTGGCAATCTTGATTGGGCTTCATCCAGCCTGCATTTCGCATAATCTACTCTGCATATAAGTTAAATAAGCAGGGTGACAATATACAGCCTTGATGTACTCCTTTTCCTATTTGGAAGCAGTCTGTTGTTCCAGTCCAGTTTTAACTGTTGCTTCCTGACCTGCATACAGATTTCTCAAGAGGCAGGTCAGGTGGTCTGGTATTCCCATCTCTTTAAGAATTTTCCGCAGTTTGTGGTGATCCACACAATCAACGGCTTTGGCATAGTCAATAAAGCAGAAGTAGATGTTTTTCTGGAACTCTCTTGCTTTTTTGATGATCCAGCAGATGTTGGCAATTTGATCTCCGGTTCCTCTGCTTTTCTAAATCCAGCTTGAACATCTGGAAGTTCACAGTTCACGTACTGTTTAAGCCTGGCTTGGAGAATTTTGGGCGTTACTTTGCTAGCATGTGAGATGAATGCAATTGTGTGGTAGCTTGAACATTCTTTGGCATTGCCTTTCTTTGCAATTGGAATGAAAACTGACCTTTTCCAGTCCTGTGGCCACTGCTGAGTTTTCCAAATTTGTTGGCATATTGAGTGCAGCACTTTCACAGCATTATCTTTTAGGATTTGAAATAGCTCAAATGGAATTCCATCTAAGGTATATCATGGTGATTATTGTTAAAAAATACTATACTATATATAGTATATTGCTGACAGTTGATCTTAAATGTTTTCATCACAAAAAATGGAATTATGTGACATGATAGAGGTGTTAATGGATGTTATGGTGGTAATGATTTTACAGTATTTAAATATATCAAATCAACACATTGTATATCTTAAATTTACAAATGCTATATACCAGTACATCTCAATATAACTGAGAAAAATAAAGTGTTAATGGCATCACAAAATTTTCTTCCTTGTGTATATATATATACACACACACATATATATATACCATATGCTTGTAGTGATAGTACATGTTCTAAAGAATACACCCAATATTCTTGTTAGCATCAGAATAAATAGCATTCAGAACACATTTCATCTCCAGTGGGAAGAGATACTCCTCAAATCAGCAACTCATAGGCAAAAGAAGCCATCTTTGACTTAGATAACACCTGGACTGGAACTGGAATGCTTCCAAATAAGCTAAAGAAACATTGGCAAGGATTACAGGGAAATAAATACCAAGAAACACATGGTCTTTACCAAGAGCTCATTCTGTAATGTTAGTGAAAAGTGAAACTTGAATCCTTCACTGCTATAGTATCAGGGCATTTTCTGAACCCAGTAGGGATGCACAACATTGATTATCAAAAGAGTAAGAAAACTTCTCAGAGTCTCAAAATCACCTTTAAAACAGTTTTAAATAAATTGTTTCCATCTTATGCTGAGCTTCATGGTATCTGTCTAGTTACATACTGGCAAAAGTCTCATGAAAGTGAAAGCAAAAGAAAGTGTTAGTCACTCAATTGTGTCCGACTCTTTGAAACCCCATGGACTGTCTCAGCGTGCCAGGCTCCTCTGTCCATGGAGTTTTTCAGGCAAGAATACTGAAGTGGGTAGCCATTTCCTTCTCCAGAGGATCTTCCCCACCCAGGGATCAATTCCAGGTCTCCTGCACTGCTGTTGCTGCTAAGTCGCTTCAGTCGTGTCCGGCCCTGTGCGACCCCATAGACGGCAGCCCACCAGGCTCCTCTGTCCCTGGGATTCTCCAGGCAAGAACAGTGGAGTGGGCTGCCATTTCCTTCTCCACTCCTGCACTGCAGGTGGAGTCTTTAGCATCTGAGTCACCAGAAAGAAAGTGAAAGTGAAGTCACTCTGTCCTGTCCGACTCTTTGAGACCCCATGGACTGTAGTCTACCACGCTTCTCTTCCATGAGATTGTCCAGGCAAGAGTGCTGGAGTGGGTTGCCATTTCCTTCTCCATGAGTCACCAGGGAAGCCCCAAAAAGTCTCATGAATTTTAGCTAAAACATGGTAAAAAGCAAAGGAAATGAAGACCACCCTCATCTTGTTTTATCCTGCAGTATGCTGCAGTGTACATACATGTGCTTTCTTCTAAACCTTAGCCCACTGAATACTCCAGAAAACTTTCTCCAAGAAGCAAACCTGACTATCTGAAATTTCAGCTCCTTGCTTCCTCTTCTTTTTTAAATTGTGGTTAAAAACAGATAACATAAAATTTATCATGTTAATCATGTGTAAGTGTAGAGGTTGAATATAAGCATATTCATATTATTGTGAAACAGATCTTCCGAAGTCTTTCATCCTGCAAAACTAAACTCTACAGCCATTAAACAACTCCTCTTTTCCTGTGCATGCCCTTAGCCCCGAGTAACCAATGTTCTACTTTCTATTTCTATGAATTTGACTATTTAAGTACCTCATATAACTGTAACCATATGTGTGTTTGTGCTTTTGTGGGCTTATTTCACATGGGTGTAATGTCCTTTAAGTTGATCCATGTTGTCACCAATGACAGAACACCCTTCCTTTTTAAGGCTGACTATTCCCTTGTATGCATGTATACACCACATTTTGTTTATCCATTCGTCCATCAGTGGACACCTGGGTTGCTTCCATCTCTTGGCTATTGTGCCTTGCCTCTTTCTATACAGAAGTGTTAAACAGCAACCAAGGGTTTAAATAGCAGGAAAGAAAGAACAAAATAAGAACGATGCAAAAATTCTGAAGTCAGCCTTTACCCAACCAAAATGAGCCAAAATGTTCGCAAATGACGTGAACATTTAGGGAGGCTATTTACTTCTTTGAAAAATTAAGAAAGAACAAAATGTTAGACTTTGAATTTAACTGATCTACTTACAACTAAGTCAAAGTGGGTCTTGAAAGAATCCAAAATAAGACAACTTAGTTTGTATAATACATAAAACCTTTTGAGGTACTATGCATTTTTATATTCTTCAACCAAAGCATTCTGTCAATTTTCAGAAAAGATAGATGCTTTATCAGTGGCAAAAATGAAAACTGACTTCACTACCATGAACTTATTCCCTTCATCTGTTTTTTGGGGAGGTGGGGCAGTCCAGAGGAACACAGGAGAATGCTATTTTCCAAGAAGAGCTATGCTACTTTTTCGAAGCACTATAATATCAGCTATCCATCCATCCATAAAGCCAAACATTCATCCAATTACCAATCAAAGTATTGGAAGCTAGGCAAGTCAATGACACTTCTAAAATGGACAAATCAGATTCCTGCCCTAAAGCCATTTACAGGTGGGCTCTGGGTGAAGAGTCATGAAGAAGCAAAGGTCAATAGGCTTAGTTCAGTTCAGTTCAGTCACTCAGTCATGTCCAGCTCTTTGCGACCACATGAATCGCAGCATGCCAGGCCTCCCTGTCCATCACCAACTCCCGGAGTTTACTCAAACCCATGTCCATCGAGTCGGTGATGCCATCCAGCCATCTCATCCTCTTGTCGTCCCCTTCTCCTCCTGCCCCCAATCCTTCCCAGCATCAGGGTCTTTTCCAATGAGTTAGCTCTTCGCATCAGGTGGCCAAAGTATTGGAGTTTCAGCTTCAGCATCAGTCCTTCCAATGAACACCTAGGACTGATCTCCTTTAGGATGGACTGGTTGGATCTTCTTGCAGTCCAAGGGACTCTCAAGAGTCTTCTCCAATACCGAAGTTCAAAAGCATCAATTCTTTAGCACTCAGCTTCCCTCACAGTCCAACTCTCACATCCATACATGACACTGGAAAAACCATAGCCTTGACTAGACGGACCTTTGTTGGCAAAGTAATGTCTCTGCTTTTTAATATGCTGTCCAGGTTGGTCATAACTTTCCTTCCAAGGAGTAAGTGTCTTTTGATTTCATGGCTGCAATCACCATCTGCAGTGATTTTGGAGCCCAAAAAAGATAAAGTCTGACACTGTTTCCACTGTCTCCCCATCTATTTCCCATGAAGTGATGGGACCAGATGCCATGATCTTAGTTTTCTGAATGTTGAGCTTTAAGCCAACTTCTTCACTCTCCTCTTTCACTTTTATCAAGAGGCTTTTTAGTTCCTCTTCACTCTCTGCCATAAGGGTGGTGTCATCTGCATATCTGAGGTTATTGATATTTCTCCGGGCAATCTTAATTCCAGCTTGTGCTTCCTCCAGCCCAGCGTTTCTCATGATGTACTCTGCACTTAAGTTAAATAAGCAGGGTGACAATAGGCTTAAACAACTAACAAAAAGGGATGCAAAACAGAAGCAGTTTCAAACTGCTTTCAAAAGCAGGTTTTTTTCTATTTTGCATAACAAGTTTATTTTTTAAAAGTATATAGACAATAAAGTAAACACACCACCAGATCTTAACTTCTGTCAAGTATTATCTGTCCTAGAGTTATTTTGTTAAGTTCCAGTCTCTAGACAAATTAAATAATCGCCATCTTCATCAGAGTCCATTACTTTTCTTCTGTTGAATTTAACTGTTGTTTTCTGTTTGTTGGCTTACTTTTTTGAGGATTTCTATTAAACCTTGTTCTGATATTTTTCCACTTAGTTGTTCATATTGCGCCATCTATATAAGGTAATTCTCTACCGCTTTAGTTTTCTCAGGCTTTACAAATTTCTCAGGCTATGACAACTCTGAAACTGAGGCTGTTACTTGCTCTTCCCATCTCCAACATTTTCTTCTTTTCTGACTCTTATTTTCTTGATTCAAATCCCATCAGGACCTCAGTCTGCCAGTCAAAATTCAAGAAACTCCAAAGTGCTTCTTTAATATCCCTTAAGTTGTATTCCAAAGTTCACCTTAAGCCAGTTTCAGAATTCAGGAGACACTTTCTGATAATCAGAATTATCTGATAAGTCTGATAAACACAGTGATCAAGCAGTGGTTTTCCAAGTTAGCCTAGAACAATCAATATACTCCAAAAAAGTTTTGAAATACAATACTATACACTTGAAATAGAAAAACCAAAAAAACAGAAAACAACATAGTTGGAATGAAAGCTTTAAAATGAAACACCCACTTTAAAAATGAAAGAGTGTAAGTTATGTTTTACAGAAAACTCACTCCTTCATTTAAGAAGCTGTACCTATATCTGCCAAGAAAAGAGAAATATAAAAATAAATTATTGCCTTAGTGGAACTTTAGTGGTATGGGGAGGCGGCAGTGGGGAACACAGGAATAGATGAGTGTATGATACATGAGGTATTGAATGTGTCTCAAATGTGGGTACTTGAAGGACTAATTTAAATGGAAACTTCTGGATTTGGTCCATTTGAAGGGCTGTAAATATAGCTTTTTACTTCAATGATGCTTAATTCCACCTCATAATTTATGGAGTCTTATTCTTTTACACATAATAGATATTTTATCAGGTTAGGGAAAGAGGAGTAGAGACGGGAGAGAGAAGAGGAAGAGGAGCAGCAGCGGAAGGAGGTGACTGGATAAGTCAGAAGAGAGGAGGAAAGGATGAGAGAGATTAAGATGCAGAACAGGCATTTGTAAGACAAAGGATTTCCTAAAGGACAACAAACCAATATTTTGCCTGTGAAAATGGAAGAATAAGAGGAAGAATTCAGCATTTGTACAGCTTTTCAGAGGGGAAAGAAAGGAGGTGGTAAAAACACTGGGAATTAGAACTTCCAAGTTAGGGAGTTTAAGTGCAATCCGTGTAGGGGGTAGGCTGCTGGGGGAGGATCCAGAGTGGTGGGAACAAGGGGTTACTGGGTTGTTATTATCAAAGAGTTGTTTATTTGAGTGTGTGTGTACATACATATATATGTCTGTATGTATCAAGTCACGAAAGAGTTATCTAAAAACTAGATTTTAATTTTATGACACAGCTAGAAGTGAATAAAATATTTATGGGATGTGCACCAGTCACTCAGAGTAAACAACCTTTCTGGACTTTTCTGGAAACTGAAGCATGGGTGGATATTATTCTAAAATTGAAAACCACCTCAATATTCATCAAGAGAGAATACAGCAAATTATGCCACATAAGGAAATACTATAATACTTATTACAACTAGTATATAGATTAACATTTGCTGACATACAGATATTCATGGCATGTTATCCAAATGATAAAGTTAGTAACATGAATAGCTCTTTTATGTAAAATGCCTTTAAATTTCTACGTAGAGATTTCTAAAAGGATGTTCAGAAAAATGTGGAAAGCAGTGGGTCACTTGGTAATTTTTACTTTGCTTTTTGCCCTTTTGGGAATTATTTTAGCTACTTAACAAGGAGCAAGTATTATTATAATGGAATAATGTTAATTAAAAACATTTAAAAGTGATGAGAGTACACGCTTCTGTGAAGGTTAGCAATCTGATAAAAGTATCATTACCTCACCCAGACCAAACAAACAACATTTAATAAGATGTTCCCTTATTCTACAGCAATAGTTTGGCCACCCAGAAAGACATTACTAATACCAGACAGTTTCATCTGAAACCTTTTCCTTAAAGATGAGATAACTACACCTCAGTATTACATTTACAAAAACAATTTTCATTAGTAAAAAGGCATTACCAAACATCAAACTATATACTCTACAGAAATAATTTTTATAAAAAAGTAAACAAAAACATACCAATGAATGACAAGAAAGCCTCTTCTACCTATGAGCAACAAATGGCATTCCAAAGGTGACTCTTTTGGAACGTATCTAACTGGAATATTCTTAGGTCAATTAAATTAAAATCACTTCCCTGATAGTACTGAAAATTAATTAATTTTATACCAGAGTTTCATAACACAGTATGTTTAACCTTAAAAAATATATCTCTACTGAGTAAGTAATGTTGATGGGTGACTGTAATCTTTCTACCTCCATAAGGTGATAATAAATTTCCCTAGACTAAGAAGGCGATGACCAGGGTTTTTTTTTCAAAGTTTTTTTTTTTTAATAATAATTATATTTCATAGCTCCTTGTTACATGTTAGAGGGAACAGACAGTCTTGTTAGTTGATGTTTAAAATGTACAAATAATATGCGTGTTAAGTTACTTCAATTGTGTCCAACTTTTGCGACCCAATGGACCCACCAGGCTCCTCTTTCCATGGGATTTTCCAGGCAGGAATATTGGAGTGGGTTGCCATGCCCTTCAGGGGATCTTCCTGACCCAGGGATCGAACCTGTGTCTCTTATATCTCCTGCATTGGTGGGCAGGTTCTTTACCACTAGCACCACTTGGGAAGCCCATAAACAATATGGTAGGCTGCTTATGTGAAACAGACCGTACCAACATGAAGGGTATTTCAAGCATGGAGACATCCATATTTACTTAATAGGGACAAGCAGTAGATGAGTAATCTGATGACAAGGTAATTAATGAGTGCGTGCTGGGTGTGAACTGTTTGGTGAACAGTACACTCCTGGGCAGGTCCCCTTGAACAACAGCATCAATGAAGAAGAGATGCTATAAATGACTTTCTGTTCACCAGAAAACTCAGTAGGTTTGACTTCCATTCAACACAAACAAAAACTTGTGAAGAGTCAACAAGAAATGAAAGTAGCTGCAATCTGCCTAGGTTAGGCAACAGAAGGCAGTGATGGACTGGACTTGCATATCTTTCAGCCGACTAAGAACAACCAGAACAGTTAATTGAATGAATATGTAAACAGTCAGCTCAGTTTGATCCAACAAATATTTACCAAGCACTTAGTGTTTTCTTTGTTGGTGGGAAGTGCTTCAGACAAGACCAAGATGAAAGGCTAGACAGCCCCTGCCCTAAAGGAGCTTATATAATGGGATGAAGGAGAATAAAATTATGTAATTATCATAATTAATAGAATGTTTCCATAAGAAATGTACAAACTGGTACTAGCTGGCATAAGGTACAAACAGGAGTTAAGAATTATATATTTGGGGGACCTGGTTTGTCTAGGGGCTAAAAAGTATTATTCGGAAAGGTCTTCTAGGGAAGGTAGCATTTGATACAAGACCTAAAAGTCTGGGTAATACAGTTAATACAACTACATTCTTCCAGAATCTCTTTTACAGAAAGCACCAATGAGTAAGCATAGTGAACCACAAAACTAAATGCACTCTGCTTTCAACAAAATATTTTACAGAATATCCACAAAGATGTATTCACATAGGGGTATCAGTTTTCTTACTGCCTTCTCTAATGTAGTGGGAAAACAATAACACAGTACAACTTGGCATCTTCTGTACCTGCCTTGCTTTTACAATGGAACCAGTAACACTAAGGGTGTTTTGTGTGTGTGTGCTCAGCGGCTAAGTCGTGTCTGACTCTCTGCTTTAGACCTGGCCTTATATAATTCATGGTACCGTTGGAACAGCTGCAACATTTCTGTTCCTCTGCGAGGGGAGCACTAGGTCATGCCTCACCTTCAGTGAGAAAAACAGTGCCTTTCACTAAGGGAGAAACCTAAAAAGGAAAGATGTCTCGGATTATTCATGAACCACAAGGTGATACAAAGCAGACTCTGAATTGGCCCCCTGTGTGCACACACAGTGCTTCTATCTTCAGAACGTTCTTCCATCAAAGACAGACAGCAGATTTCTCTCTCAAACGAAATGTCTTTCTCTACATTACAAAGATCAGATATTGGGGCAGAATGGAAAGTAAACAGCAATCCTCTTAGAACATTAAGAATGAAGGAAAAATGTGCAAGTGTTGTAGCTACCTAAAACACCAAAAAAGAAGATGAATATATGGAAAGCTATCTTTTAAAAATATTCCATATTATTTATTTTTAAATTGCAATGCAATTGCTTTACAATGTTGTTAGTTTCTACAAACTCTCTTATGTAAAGACTGTCATAAAAAAAATTGTGGCTAAAAAAAAAAAAACCATGTCACATAAAATTGACTATCTTAACCATTTTTAGTGTAGTGTTCAGTAGTGTTAAGTATATTCACATTGCTGTGGAGCAGATGTCCAAAGCATTTTCATCTTGCAAAACAAATTCTATAGCCATTAAACAATAGCATTCCGTTTCCCTCGTCACCCAGCCCCTGGCAATTACCTTTCTACCTTTTGCTACTATGAATTTGAATAAATACCTCATATAAGTTGAATCATATAGTATTTGTCTTTCTGTGACTTACTTCACTTAATATGATGTTCTACAGGTTCATCCACAATGAAACTTGTAACAGTATTTCCTTCCTTTTTAAGGCTGACAATATTCCTTTTATGTATATACCACATACCATGAATAGACACGTGGGTTGTTTCTATTTCTTGGCTATTGTGAATAATGCTATAGACACGGATTTGCAAATATCTCTTTGAGACCTTGCTTTCAATGTTTAGAGAAATACCTAGAAGCAGGATTACTGGATCATATGATAACTCTATTTTTAATTTTTTGAAGAACAGTTTGAAAACTATGCATACTTCTGGACAATTCAAGTGGTTTGCAAACTGGACTCCTATTTATCAAACTTGAATTAAACAGATTTTTGGTACAATTCTGGGTGCTTACTTTTCCCCAAATAATTAAATCCAGGTGGGCTCAATCCCTCCCCTCCTGTACCTATAGAATTAGAAACAAAATTTATACTGAGGTCACTGTATGTTGGGCACTGGGCATTGTGTGCTAGGCAAACAAGACAAAAGTGAAATTTTTACCACGCCCTCTAACATCTGGCCTTTTTCCTGTAATTGCCAAAGAACTACAGCAATAGGGGGAGCATGAATAACCCATCTGCCTAGAATCTGGGCTATATCTTAACATGCCCAACAAAAAACTATTTTATTTTTCCATCTAATTTGTTTTCTACTTTATTATTAATTATAGGATATAAGTTCAACTAAAGTTGACTCTCTGACATTCAGTTACAATATTCACTACTTTCAGTCCATCCTGACTCCTGGTATTTTATGTTAAAAGGAACCACATTCGTGCTTCTTCCAATGAATTACAAAGAAGAAAATGCTCATAAGGTTAATCAGAAATTTTATATTGAATTAAGCACCACTGATGTACCTCTTAATATATGCAAAACTAAACACTGCAATTACTAAAGTAGAATCTAAACTTTTAACCTACTAGAAAATCATCATGCTTTCTCTTCTCTAAGTCAGTATCTTGGGCCCTTGTGTCCTGTAGTTACAGTGTGGAAGTCAAGAATTCTGACTCTGAGCCTTGTATCCAGGTTTAAATCATGGCTCTTTATATTACTAGCTCCATGACACTGTATCAGAGTTACTCAACCTACACACATCTCTTTCCTCATTTGTAAATTTGGGAGAGCATTACCTAATTTATGGGGTTGTTGTTAGGATTCAATGAATTAACATATGCAATTTGGATAGAACAGTGCCCCTGACACCTAATAAACACTGCTAACTGTGGCTATTACTGTAATTATTATTTTTATATTGTAGTTACTATTTATTTGTATTGGAATTATTATCTATTTGTAAAGTAGTTTTGTCTGTCTCTTTCCACAAGAACATAAGCTCACTAAGCGTAGCAGGCATGTCTCTCCAGTTCACCCACTGTGTGTCTGATACATAGTATATGGTGCTCATGACAGAGAATGTGTCCAATAAACATGACAGAACAAATAATCTCACTCCCTTTCATAATCAGTTCGGTTGCTCAGTCGTGTCCGACTCTTTGTGACCCCATGAACCGCAGCACGCCAGGCCTCCCTGTCCATCACCAACTCCCAGAGTTCACCCAAACCCATGTCCATCAAGTTGATGATGCCATCCAACCATCTCATCCTCTGTCGTCTCCTTCTCCTCCTGCCCTCAATCTTTCCCAGCATCAGGGTCTTTTCCAATGAGTCAGCTCTTCACATCAGGTGGCCAAAGTATTGGAGTTTCAGCTTCAGCATCAGTCCTTCCAATGAACACCCAGGACTGATCTCCTTTAGGATGGACTGGTTGGATCTCCTTGCAGTCCAAGGGACTTTCAAGAGTCTTCTCCAACACCACAGTTCAAAAGCATCAATTCTTCAGCACTCAGCTTTCTTCACAGTCCAACTCTCACATCCATACATGACACTGGAAAAACCACAGCCTTGACTAGATGGACCTTTGTTGGCAAAGTAATGTCTCTGCTTTTTAATATGCTGTCTAGGTTGGTCATAACTTTCCTTCCAAGGAGTAAGCGTCTTTTAATTTCATTGCTGCAATCACAATCTGCAGTGATTTTGGAACTCAGAAGAACAAAGTCAGCCACTGTTTCCCCATCTATTTGCCATGAAGTGATGGAACCAGATGCCATGATCTTAGTTTTCTGAATGCTGAGCTTTAAGCAAACTTTTTCACTCTCCTCCTTAACTTTCATCAAGAGGCTCTTTAGTTCTTCTTCACTTTCTGCCATAAGAGTGGGGTCCATAATCAAGTGGTTTTCTAATGATACTTTCTCCAGTAGTACCAGTATTTCATATGCAATTATCTCCAGTTTGGATGGAAGGTACCAAATTACTTCATTAGAGCTTTTATTAGTACAATCTATGTTAACATTTTAACTATTCTAGAAGCTCAGCTACAAAAACTGTCATCTTTATATTTATCTTAACTTACACTACAAGCCCTGAGTGAGATGATGCCTAAGTAGAGTGCCTTTTCTTTCCTCACTATAGAAATGAGAAACATTTCCATCTGACTTGTGTTGTGGGAGAGACCAATAGAAAGAAAAATCAGGGGGACAAGCATGGTGCCAATATAACTTTAGGAAAAGCAAACCAGACTCCAATCAACAGTCAGTTCTACTGTGGGCAGGGGGTATGTAATGGGGGCAGAAAGAAGGAAAATTCTTTTGGAGACGGTAAACCAGTCGATACTCCGTTGTTACCAGGAGTTTTAGACTGTCACACGGAGGGGACTGGCTGAGCGACAAGAGTCCTTAGTGGTGTAGATATCTGTTCTCCACAATTAAGTCCACTGCATACTTACTTTTCCTGTTCATTCCTTTCCATAGAGGACCTGCCATTATGCCTGTGCTTACTGACTGAAGGTTTGTTGACTCAAGGTGGGAGGCTGTCTGGGTCCAATGGCCAAGAAGGGTGGATAACAAGAATTATCTGCATTACCTGATAACAACACACATGCAGGACACACCTTTCTAAAGCTTCAACTTCACACCACTTCTGTTCTAAATAATGGGGAAGTGGGGACACTCACTGTCCCCAACATACCAAGTATATAAATACTAGGATCAGAAGCAAGGTAAATTTGATTCTTAAAAAAAGACAAAAAAAAATCTGGATTTTCTCTTGGCCCTGACCTGGGATCAAGCTCTGATGAAGCAGGATACAATAATTACTTATTCCGCAATGAAACATTTTGACTTTAGAACACTTGACATTTGTTCTCAATCTTTTTCTGCCCTAAATGCAGGAGAGGATATACACTGTACTTTTCTTAATAGCAGATTAATCACTGACTTAATTTCCAAAGGTCTCCACCTTTTCCCATTTTCTTCTCGTATTTCTTTCCCTGTTCTTGCCCTTTTCACCTTATCTGGCATAATGAGTATTTAAATTCCATGAAGTAATTGCCTTAATTTTTTGTTTTTCAAAGAATTAGTGGCATTTACTTCACCTCTGCATCTTCACAAGACTATATTTATTCAACAGTAGTCTGTATAACACTGTTAAGGGCTTTGGGGTTACATATGGCTCAGACGGTAAAGAATCTGCTTGCAATGCAGGAGACCCAGGTTCAATCCCTGGATCAGGAAGATCTCCTGGAGAAGGGAATGGCTACCCACTCCAGTATTCTTGCCTGGAGAATTCCATGGACAGAGGAGCCTGGTGGGCTACAGTTCATGAGTCGTAAACAGTTGAACATGACTGAGTGACTGACAGACACAAAGAAGTATAACCAACCTCCTCCATCAACACGGCATACATTTAACTAAGGAGACAAGAAATATTTGTGAGGAAATTAAATAATAATGTTATCAATGTAAAAGATGTTCCAAGGAAGTCATACAATTGAATGCTACAAGGTATTAGTGACCGTGGTAACATTTAAAGACACATCATTTCCACATGAGTTCATTATATTTTATCCTTATGGCAAGTCTCTGCAATAATTTTCATAACTTCTATGTTAAATATAGGGAATTGTGGATTAGAAAGGTTACATAGCTCAACCAGAAGGCATAGTTTTTAAGTGGCAGAGATGGGTGTCTACCCCAGGCTTAACTCCAGGCTCCAAACTGCTAGCACAGAATGCAGAGCTCGTGGGTAGGAGTGGTCAGGAAAGGCTTCCCGGAGGGTGCTGGGGAGCAAGCTGGCTCCCCAGTAAACTCACAGGATGGTTCAGGTGGAAGGCAGGGATGGGAAAAGAAGAGTACCCCTGACTGGAAGAAAGGCATGAACAATGGATGTAAGTAGGAACACTGTGGGACAGTTTACATTGAGCTGAGGGTTCAAGGCAAGAACAGAGGGACTCATAGTAGTAGAAGCCAAGCCTGACTGGGGAAAAGTCTTGCCCACAAGAGGTGAATATTTTCCTAGGCAATATCAGGCTTTGAGCAAATAAATGACAAGCCAAAGACTGCATTCTAAGAGTCTTAATATTGACGTTGGAGAAAACAGAAATGACTGCAATATAGAAGAAGGAGCAGAGAGAATCAAAGGCCGGGCCAGATCTCTGTTTAACCACTTACTAGTTGTATGATTTGAAAGTCATAGTCCCTCAATGCCGCAGCTTCTGCATCAGAAGAGAGGCTGTAAAGTTTTTTAATAGATTCAAATTGAATAGCAGACATGAAAGCACTTTTAAAATCAGAATGTGCTACACAAGCAGAATGAGAGTGGGAACAGTCTTAAGGCAGAGACTTCAATTGCTAAGTATGGTAGTGTTCAGAAAAGATGATGAGTCTGAGGTAGGGTGATGATAGGAAAAACTTAAGTATGGTAGTGTTCATGATTGGAACAGTATTATAATTGATTTTTATCATGAGGATTGCTAAGGAAGGAGGAGGTATATAGTGTCTAAACAGAGAATGGCAGAAACAGGAATTGATGGAAGGCTGAGAGGCAGGGTGAGGGGGCAAATTAGACTTCTGGACAAGTAAAAATGATCACCAGGCACACAGTAATGGAACAAGAAAGGGAGCGGGCAGGGCCAGTGATGGAGATTTAGGCCTGGACCTTCGTTTCTTGATGCTGGTTCTCCCGCTCCCTCAGGGGTCTCCTCCACATGATTCTGAGTGCTCAAAGCATTTTCAAATCTTCTGGGCACTCCGGTTCCACCATCATCCCCTGACGCCACACCACCATCCCCCCTCACTGGCACCACTCCGATGGCCGGTCTACCGTCCTACAGACATGCCCCCCACTGCCCTGCTTAGAGCTTCCCAACCACCTTCCATCATGCAGAGAACTCAGTCTAAGCTCTTCACTCTAGCAGTGGAAGCTCTACATAACTTGGCCCAGCTTCCCTTCACGTCATCATCTCCCTCCGTGTTCCAGAAACAGAGACCTACTCTCCATTTCTGGACCCTGCCAACTTATCCTCATTTTTAAGCCTTTGCACTAGGTGTTTCCTTTACCTGGGGAAAAAATAGATAACACTTCCTGAGTCCTTGCCATGTACATGCATTGTACGTATCTTAACTCACTTAACCCTCCTATCTCTATGTAAGGTAAATATTGATATTAGATCCATTTTACAGAGTTGCCATATGACCCAGAAACCCCACAGCTGGGCATATATCCTGAAAAAACTATAATCTGAAAAGATACATGCACCTCAATATTCACAGCAGCACTAGTCACAACAGCCAAGATATGGGAACAACCTAAATGACCACCGACAGATAAACGGATAAAGAAGATGTGGTGAATTTACATAATGGAACACTACTCAACTACTCAGCCATAAAAAGGAACAAAATAATACTATTTGCAGCAACATGGATGGACCTAGAGATTATCATACTCAGTGAAGTGGGTCAGAGAGGGAAAGACAAACATATGCAATCACTTATGTACAGAATCTAAAACATGAAACCAATGAACAAACCTACGATAAAGAAAGACTCTACAGGCACAGAGAAACAGATGCCATTTCTTCACGTCACACTTATTCCACACTTATGGATGCCAAGTGTGAAGGGGTGGGAGAGGCAAGGACTCAAGTTTGGGATTAGCAGATGCAAACTATGATATATAGGATGGATAAAGCACAAGGTCCTACTATATAGCACAGGGAAACATATTCAATATCCTGTGATAAGCCATAATGGAAAAGGATATTAATAATATATATATGTAAAATGGGATCACTGTGCTGTATAGCAGAAATTAACATTGTAATCAACTATACTTCAATAAAAGTAAAATGTATATATATGTGTGTATGTATAACTCTGTGTGTGTGTGTATATATATATATATATGTATATATAAGTCACAAAAAGAAACCTATTTTACAGATGGGGAAACAGAGACTCAGAAAAGTTAAGGAAACAGTCCTAGAGCCTATAGTTTGAATTGTAAATGGCAGAGTTTGGGCCTGAATTCACTCACTGTGGCAATCAATAAATATTTGCTGAATGAATGAGGATTAAGAAAAGTTTTTTACCATTATGAGAATTTTGGAGTTGCAAAGCACCTTTGAAACAATAATTTCAACATCCTTTTTTATATCTGAGAAGAGCTGTTAAAGACACAAAGCCATTCTTATACAGATGGCCAAAATGCACATGAAAAGATGCTAAACATTTCTAATATTAGGGAAATGCAAATCAAAATTACCATGAGGTATCACCTCACACTAGTCAATATCACCATCATGAAAAAAGTCTACAACAATAAATGCTGGCAAGAGTGTGAAGTAATAGGAACACTTCTATACTGTTGGTGGGAATGTAAATTGCTATGGTCACTATGGACAACCATATGGAGTTTGCTTAAAAACTAAAAACAAAACCACCATATAATCCAGAATTTCTACTCCTGGATATATACCCAGAGAAAGTCATAATTTGAAAAGATAAACACACTCTAATGTTCATTGCAGCACTATTTACAATGGCCAGGACATGGAAATAGCCTAAATCTCCATTGATAGAGGAATGGATAAAAAGATATGGCACATATATATACAATGAAATATTACTCAGCCATAACAAGGAATGACATAGTGCTATTTGAGGCAACATGAGGAACCTAGAGACTGTCATACTGAGTGAAGTAAGTCAGACACAGAAAGATAAATATCAGATGATATTGCTTATATGTGGAACCTAAAAAAAAAGCATTCAAAGAATCTGTTTACAAAAGAGAAATAGAGTCACAGATGTAGAAAACAAACATAGTTATCAAGGGGGGGAAAGGGTGGGGAGGGATAAATTGAGAGATTGGGATAGACACATATACATCACTATACCCACAAAAGGTAACTAATGAGAATCTACTGTATAGCACAACTCTATTCAATACTCTGTAATGACCTATATGGGAATAGAAATGAAAAAGAATAGATATATGTATAACTTACTCACTTTGCAATGCAGCAGAAACCTAAAACAGCACTGTTAATAACACTCCAATACATATTTTAAAAAGAGAATTAATGGTGAATATTTGTTCAAAGATTTAAAATAATAAAAATTATATCCTCTAATTCATAATCTTATTATTTTAAAAATTTTGGCCATATTAATGGCCACCATACTTCTAGGTGAGAATTTCAGCTCTTTACTAAATAAGAAGCCAATATAGCAACCCCCCCCCCCAAAAAAAAAAGCCAGTCTTTAAACTTCCAGTTTAAACTCCCCAAAGCCGAAGAATTGATGCTTTTGAGCTGTGGGGGGGCTGGAGAAGTCCCTTGGGACTCTTGAGAGTCCCTTGGGCTGCAAGGAGATCAAATCAGTAAACCCTAAAGGAAATCATTGGAAGGACTGAAGCTCCAATTCTTTGGCCACCTGATGTGAAGAACTGACTCATTAGAAAAGACTCTGATGCTGGGAAAGATTGAAGGCAGAATAAGGGGACAACAGAGGATGAGATGGTTGGATGGCATCATCGAATCGATGGACATGAGTTTGAGCAAGCTCCGGGAGTTGGTCATGGACAGGGAAACCTGGTGTGCTGCAGTCCACGGGGTCACAAAGAGTTGGACACGACTGATTGACTGAACTGAACTGAAACTCCCAGTGCACCCAATGTTCCTGTTGCTCAGACAGTAGAGTGCAGCTAAGCAAAACTCAAGCTAAATGCTGCAGACCAGGCTTCGCATGTCCAAGACTATCAGTATATTCCTACAACTACATCTGACCCTGTCCTGTCTCAGGGTGCACATGAACTCTAATAAGAAAAGCACTATTGCTGGCTTTAATTTCTTTAGGAAAAGCTGTTTTTATATAGACAGAACTAGAACAGGTATCCAACTAATTACACAATATAAAGAAGAGTGAACTCAGGGCAGAGCTGAAGATGAGTTACTATTTAACTGAGTCACCATGGGCTTTACAAAATTTGAAATAGAGCCATTATTTCCACTAACTAGATAAAGGTATATAGCCTACAGCTGGATGGTGAGTTTTCATGAAATAATGAAAATGTGTGAGATCTCAGGATTCCAAAATCCAAAAAGAAAACTCAACAGATTATAGTATTATATGAATTATTCAATTAAGAGTTCAACAGAAATCAACTTTTAAAATAAAGTATAATGGTATGGGTTGTCGGTACATTTTAACATGTTTGATGTGATAGGGTGTGGGGCTGTCAAAAAGGAGTTTAAAAGACCTAGGAAATTCTTTGAAAATAAAAAAGGTCTAGAAAAGCAATAAATTGAAATAAATGTAAGCAATATTTTAAAAAATGTTTAAAAGTACATCTACAAGCAAGATTAATCCCCTAATCCCTTAATCCATACACAAAGAAATTACACAGGTTTATATTAGAAGTGAATATCATCATTATATTTAGGAAATAATAGTGCCTAACCTTTTATATGTCCCTGGACGTTTTTCTTTCTTCCAAAATATACACTTTTTTCCTACTTTTAGGGCAAATTTCCTGCTGCAATACCGTCAATTGACTTGAAGCCCTATCATGGGGAAATTTACAAACTAAAGAGAATCTGCTTTTCTAGAAAATCACTAAACTGTAATCATATAATATCAATAGGTTCCAGGAATTGTTCTAAGTTTTATATGCATTATACATATGTAGCTATATACATATTTACATACATATATATTCACATATACTAACAACCACTAAATAGGACACCTAATACTGTTATTTCTAGTTTGTAACAGAAGAAATGAGAGGTTAAATAACTTGTCCAAGAGCCTACTTTCAGAAAGTAATGAGGTAAAGTTTAAACCAAGATAGTCTGGCTATGTCACCTTTTTAATTTTTATTTCTAATTTGAGGTTAATTACTTTATCATATTGTGATGGTTTTTGCATGTGATGGTTTCTTCATTCAACATGAATTGACCATAGGTATACATATGCCTCTCTCTAGAACTTTCCTCCCACCTTACACTTTCTATATCAAATTACATAAAACTTGAACCATGTCTTATTACATCCTGATTTACCACAGAACAGTTCCCATGACCCATCAAGGTAATTTTTCAGGCTTACCAAGGGACATATTTTTGCTAACTAGCTACATTAAGAAGAATGAGACATCACATCACCAGTTTGTCTTTAACGAAGAAGAGGGTCTCAGTTTTTTCCAACTGTAACTGCACAAGGAACTATGGACCAAATCACTTAAAGACTTGGAATGTCATGGTGAAGGAAAGAAATATCCTTGAATTAAAGTCTTGGAAATAAGAGAGAGGGTCTGATTTATATTTTAAACAGGTAATTTAGTAACAGTGTGGATTTGGACTGTATGGGTGAGCAGGAAAAGGAAAACCAGTTAAGAAGTTATCAAAATCAATCAAAGAGGAAATGAAGAGAACGTGGGGGGATGCTGAGAACACTAAAAGGGAGCGAGAACTCTAAGTCAGCTGAATCTGAATGAGTCACAAGCCACTGCCCTGGCATACACACTCATATATTCACATGATTGGGATCTCTATTACAAACCCCACTGCAACACTTATCACAACTGTAATTCAATAATTATTTAAGGAATCTCTCTGTTCCCCCAGAGAGTACAAGCTCCCTGAGGGTCTGAGCCATGGTGTTTTGCCAAAAGCTGGCACATGGTCTGCTAGTACATAGTATGTACTCAAAAATATTTGGTAAATTCATAAATTTGTCAAATATATAAAAATTCTAGAAACCTAAAGTCACAACAAAATCATAATGTTGAAAAGAAATTCATGTATCACCTAATAGCAAATAGAAGGTGAGACAAGTTAAATGACTGTTTCAAGTCACAAAGCTAAGTTAATAACAGAGGGACACAGAATTCTGCTTCTCTATGACTAGAGGATAAAAAAAGAACCTGCACATACAGAAGGTAGATATGGGGGTGTAAGGTAATTCTGGAGATTATTATATAAGTGTACATACACACGCCCACATGTAATGCTGAGAATATAAATTTGTCACTGGATTTTGTCAACAGCTAGGAAACATGCCTCAATGCAGATATTTATATATTTTCACATGTGTGCCTAAATCTGTCACTTGTCATTACTGAAAGATGATGACAAAAGTTTAAAAGGTCAATAGTTATTTTTAAGATTATGCTCAAGCAAGACATATGGCACTAGTTTTTACTTGAAATCTTACAGACAGCAGCCATGGCATTAATAAATTTAATTTTCTTTTAGAGGTATGAAAAATATATAAAACATTTAAAGTTAGCATTTCTGGTATTACCTGGGATTACTGGATTTTTCACTGTATATTTGACAACTTTACATATTTTTTCCAAACATCTACAATTTTAGGAAAAAATATCTAAGTAAAAATTGGACTAAATGGGGAGATATGTCATTTTACTGAATGAATGGCTCAACATTAAATATCTCAACTATACCTGATTAAACTTAAAAGTCAATGGAAATTTCTTAATCTAGAAAAATATTCTGACATTATGGGAGAATATAGGCTTATAATTATCCAGGAAAAGCCTGAAAAAGAAAACTGAAGTGGAAGAATATCATTTTTAAAGTAAAAATGTTTATAACTCATTCTTTTAACTATTAAAAGTGAATTTCACAAGATTTCAGTACCTAAATATTTTTTAAATTATAAATATGTTGAGATAAAATATAGGAGAATATTTAAGAACTTTAGATTCCCATATCATACCATTTCTAATATCCAAATATATTCCAGATTTAATTATGAAAATATAATACTTCAAAAATATTGAGACAATATAAGCAAATATTCTTATAACTTTGATGTAGAAGGTCTTTTATGGATAATACCAAACCCAAACAACACAAACTGATATATTTTATAAGGTGTGAGTATTTCCAATAGATAACAATAGATTAATATCTGTACTACAAAAGGAACTCTTACAAATCAGTTACCCAAAGAAAACTCCCACTAGCTTAGAAAAACTGAAAAAAAGGCAATTCACAGAAGAAAAACTGTATGGGGAATCAAGCTTAACTAGGTTAAACCTCACAATAAATACGTAAAATTCTTTAGAAGAAATAATATTCACTTATTATATTGACAAATATGAAAAAGAATAACAACATCAGTATTGGAGAAGGTGTGGGAAAGGGAACACATTCAAAGGTGGCTGCTCCAGCATGAACTGGTACAACCTCTCAATGAAAAAAAATGTTGATGATACAAATATTCTTTGACTAGGCAAGTCCACTTCTAAAAGTACATCCAAAGAAAATAATTAGTTAAGTGTGAAAAATGTATGTTCAAGAATAGTCTCTGCAATGCTGTTTATAGGGGAAAGAGTTACTGAGTGGTGATTAAGAGCTTGGAATCGAGGAGCCAGACTGTCTGGATTTAGACTTCTGACGCAAACCTCTTCCTACACTTGTGATCTTCGGTAAGTTAAACTTTCTGTGCTTCAGTTTCTTCATGAGCAGAGACAATAATAGTAATTGCCTCATAGCATTTTAAGAATAAAAGAGGCAAACAAAAAAAAAAGCACCCAGAACATTGCCAGGAACTTAGTAAGCACTCAATAAATGTTACCTATTATTATTGATGAGAAAAAAATTCTGAAATGCCATTTATAGGGATGGCTTAAGTAAAGCATATTGATCAAAACGTCAGAACACAATGCGGTCCTTAGAAATGATGAGTTGAAATTACAAGTATGGAAAATGCCACCATAGATGACATTAAGTTTTTAAATGAAGGTTATAAAGTATTAATATACTGCCCCATCTTTAACCAAACAAACACAAATATATATGTGAGCATGCAGAGAAAAGAATATGGAAGCATGTAAACCAAAGTATGAACAGTGACTGAATCTGGGTGTAGAATTATGGATGATTTTCATTTTCATCCCTATATTTGTGGTTTTGGGTATGAAAAAAGTTTTTTTTTTTTTAACTAATATATGTTACCTTCATAATATAAAATGAACAAACCCATTTTGGAAAAAAGGGCAACTGGGAAGTTACTTATCACAGTTAGAAGTGATGAGGGATTGATAATGCAGAAGTTCAGGCAATGAAATAACCAGGGAAGGGGCAGGTTCAGGTTTCATCAGAGGAAGACCAAATTCTCCAATCATCCACTCTTTAATTGCTAAAAAACATGTTTTTAGATGATGATGATAATATATACAATTGTGCTAAAAATTATATGAATGGCTTGCATTTTACAAACAGATATGTTAACAGGTTATGAATATATGAGACTAGAGCTTGGGGTTAATTTTTTAAAAGATCAACTATCTACGTTTTTTTAATCCGAATTACCAATTTCCCAAAAGTAACATTTAGGTCACCAACTAACTAAAGTTGCTTAGTAGCAGTAGAAGATAGGATGATGGCAATATCATTAGGCTTATCTGTTTATGTCTACAAATTTAGCTGAACTCATCTAATATTAATTGATGCAGTCCAAATACCTAATTACACACATATGCACACACACATCATATAACCATAGGCTACAAGTTATCGACTTGGTACCACTAACTCACTATGTTATTTTTCTGAGAGATTTGAAAGAGGTCAAGGAGAAGCCCCAGCAAGACAGTAGGAGGGGCAAATTCACGTTTAGAATCAAACCCCATTCCCACCAGAGACGCTCAGAGGGCTCAAACAAACCTTGTGCACACCAGGACCCAGAGACCCCCCAGAGAGTGGGGACAGTGGGACAGACCTGTGTGTGAGTGTCTCCTGCTGAGGTACAGGTCAGCAATGGACTGCCGCAGGGGCAGGGGCTCTGGGTGTGGCAGCTTTGGGTATGGCATAAGCCCTCTTGGAGGAAGTCGCCATTAACCCCATCAGAGAGCTGCCAGAACTTACATAGGACTGGGAAATAGACTCTGGGAGGGCACAAACAAACCCTTGTGTGCACCAGGACCCAGGAGAAAGGGGCAGTGACCCCACCAGAGACTGACCCAGACTTGTTCGGAAGTGTCCAGGCGTCTCTGGTGGAGGCATGGGTCGGTGGTGGCCTGCTGTAGGGTTGGGGCACTGAGTGTAGCAGTTTTTACATGCATGGGACCTCTTGAAGGAGGTCACCATTATCTTCATTCCCTCCACCACAGGCTGGCCCCAGGTAAATAGCAGGAACACAGCTCCATCCACCAACAGAAATTGGATTAAAGACTTACTGAGCATGGCCCCGCCCATTAGAACAAGACCCAGTTTCTCCCTCAGACAGTGTCTCCCATCAGGAAGCTTCCATAAGCCTCTTATCCTTCTCCATCAGGGGGCAGACAGAATGAAAACCACAATCAGACAAAACTAACCAACCTGATCACATGGATCACAGCCTGGGGTAACTCAATGAAACTATGAGCCATGCTGTGTAGTGCCACCCAAGACTGACAGGTCATGGTAGAGAGTTCTGACAAAATGTGGTCCACGGGAGTAGGGAATGGCAAACCACTTCAGCATTCTTGCCGTGAGAACCCCATGAACAGTATGAATAGGCAAGAAGATAGGAGACTGAAAGATGAATTCCTCAGGTTGGTTAGGTGCTCAGTATGCTACCAGAGATCAGTGGAAAAACAACTCCGGAAAGAATGAAGAGACGGAGCCAAAGCAAAAACAACACCCAGTTGTGGATGTGACTGGTGATGGAAGCAAAATCCGATGCCGTAAAGAGCAATATTGCATAGGTACCTGGAATGTTAGGTCCATGAATCAATACAAATTGGGAGTGGTCAAACTGGAGATGGCAAGAGGGAATGCTGACATTTTAGGAATCAGCTAACTAAAATGGACTGGAATGGGTGAATTTAACTCAGATGACCATTATATCTGCTACTGTGGGCAGGAATCCCTTAGAAGAAATGGAGTAGCCATCATAGTGAACAAGAGAGTCCAAAATGCAGTACTTGGATGCAATCTCAAAAATGACAGAATGATCTCTGTTCATTTCCAAGGCAAACCATTCAATATCACAGTAATCCAAGTCTATGCCCTGACCAATAATGCTGAAGAAGCTTAAGTTGAACAGTTCTATGAAGACCTTCTAGGATTAATACCAAAAAAGATGTGCTTTTCATTATAGGGGACTGGAATGCAAAAGTAGGAAGTCAAGAGATACCTGGAGTAACAGGCAGATTTGGCCATGGAGTACAGAATGAAGCAGGGCAAAGACTAATAGAGTTTTGCCAAGAGAACGAACTGGTCATAGCAAACACCCTCTTCCAACAACATAAGAGAAGACTCTACACATGGCCATCACCAGATGGTCAATACTGAAATCAGATTGATTATACTCTTTGCAGAAAGATGGAGAAGCTCTATACAGTCAGCAAAAACAACACTGGGAGCTGACTGTGGCTCAGATCATGAACTCATTATTACCAAATTCAGACTTAAGTTAAAGAAAGTAAGGAAAACCACTAGACCATTCAGGTATCAAATCCCTTACGATTATACAGTGAAAGTGATGAATAGATTCAAGAGATTAGATCTGATAGAGTGCCTGATGAATTATGGACAGAAGTTCGTGACATTGTACAGGAGACAGGAATCGAGACCATCCCCCAGAAAAAGAAATGCAAAAAAGCAAATGGCTGTCTGAGGAGGCCTTACAAAGAGCAGCGAAAAGAAGACAAGCTAAAAGCAAAGGAGAAAAGGAAAGATATTCCCATTCGAATGCAGAGTTCCAAAGAATAGCAAGGAGAGATAAGAAAGCCTTCCTCAGTGATCAGTGCAAAGAAGCAGAGGAAAACAATAGAGGGAAAGACTAGAGATGTTTTCAAGAAAACTAGAGATACCAAGGGAACATTTCATGCAAAGATGGGCACAATAAAGGACAGAAATAGTATGGACCTAGCAAAGCAGGAGATACTAAGAAAAGCTGGCAAGAATACACATAACTGTACAAAAAAGATTCTCATGACCCAGATAACCATGATGGTGCAATCACTCACCTAGACCCAGACATCCTGGGATGTGAAGTCAAGTGGGCCTTAGGAAGCATCACTGCAAACAAAGCTAGTGGAGGTGATGGAATTCCAGTTGAGCTATTTCAAATCCTAAAAGATGATGCAGTTAAATGCTGCACTCAATATGCCAGCAAATTTGGAAAAAAGCAGTGGTCAAAGGACTGGAAAAGGTCAGTTTTCAGTCCAATCCCAAAGAAAGGCTATGCCAAAGAATGTTCAAAATACCACACAATTGCACTCATCCCACACACTAGTAAAGTAATGCTCAAAATTCTCCAAGCCAGGTTTCAACAGTACGTTAACCATGAACTTCCAGATGTTGAGACTTCCCTGGGGGATCAGACGGTAAAGCATGTGTCTACAATGTGGGAGACCCAGGTTCAATCCCTGGGTGGAGAAGATCTCCTGGAGAAGGAAAGGGCAACCCACTTCAGTTTTCTTGCCCAGAAAATCCCATAGATGGAGGAGCCTGGTTGGCTACAGTCCATGGGGTCACAAAGAGTTGGACACGACTGAGTGACTTCACTTTCACTTTTCCAGATATTCAAGCTGGATTTATAAAAGGCAGAGGAACCAGAGATCAAATTGCCAATATCTGCTGGATCATCAGAAAAGCAAGAGGGTTCCAGAAAAACATCTATTTCTGCTTTACTGACTACCCAAAGGCTTTAACTGTGCGGATCACAATAAACTATGGAAATCTTTGAAAGAGATGGGAATACCAGACCACCTGACCTGCCTTCTGAGAAAATGTATGTAAGTCAGGAAGCAACAGTTAGAACTGGACATGGAACAACAGACTGGTTCCAAATTGGGAAAGGACTGCGTAAAGGCTGTATATTGTCACCCTGATTATTTAACTTATGTGCAGAGTACACCATGAGAAACACTGATTGGATGAAGCACAAGCTGGAATCAAGATTGCCAGGAGAAATATTAATAACCTCAGATATGCAGATAACACCACCCTTATAGCAGAAAGTGAAGAGGAACTAAAAAAAAGCCTCTTGATGAAAGGGAAACAGGAGAGTGAAAAAGTTGAATTAAAACTCAACATTCAGCAAACTAAGATCATGGCATCCAGTCCCATCACTGCATGGCAAATAGGTGAGGAAACAGTGGAAACAGTGAGAGACTTTATTTTTGGGGGCCCCAAAATCACTGCAGATGGTGACTGCAGCCATGAAATTAAAAGATTCTTACTCCTTGGAAGAAAAGTTATGACCAATGTAGATACCATATTAAAAAGCAGAGATATTACTTTGCCAACAAAGGTCTGTCTAGTCAAAGCTATGGTTTTTCCAGTAGTTACATATGGATATGAGTGTTGGACTATAAAGAAATGAGTGCCAAAGAATTGATGCTTTTGAACTGTGGTGTTGGAGAAGACTCTTTAGAGTCCCTTGGACTGCAAGCAGATCCAACCAGTCCATCCTAAAGGCAATCAGTCCTGAATGTTCATTGGAAAGACTGATGCTGAATCTGAAACTCCAACACTTTGGCCACCTGATGTGACGAACTGACTCACTGGAAAAGACGCTGATGCTGGGAAAGATTAAAGGCGGGTGGAGAAGGGGACAACAGAGGATGAGATGGTTGGATAGCATCACCGACTCAATGGACATGAGTCTGAGCAAATTCTGGGAGCTGGTGATGGACAGGGAGGCCTGGAGTGCTGCAGTCCATGGGGAAGAGAGTCGGACATGACAGAGTGACTTAAGTGAACTGAGCAGTTTTAAGACTATTTTGATGCTGCCTCTAAGCAAAAACATAGTATCTCAGAAGCACATTTGGAAGGCCTTATCATTCAAAATCTAAGACTGATTTATCTCTTAGAGCATCAGAAAGACCTATAATATTACTGATTAACTTATTAACATTTAAATATTTGTTTCAAAGGATGGGATTAATTTACAGATCTGTAGACAAAAAGCAAGGAAAGCAAAGGGATGAGGTAGAATTTTATCAAAATGGCTTACTTATTCATAGAAATCAGCAGATCTGTTTTAATTACTATATATTTTGATGTCATTGCTTTTATTAAATGATGGAAACTGAGTGTATACAACCGATTTAACGCCAAGGGTCTACACAATGAGTTTAATGCAAAATGTGAAGAATATTAACCCCCCCCAAACTCTCAGCAAAAGCATCATCAGAGGGTAGTTGGTCTCTTCATCAATGTCTATTTAACAGATTTTAAAATTAACTCCAAGTAAGAGTAAATACAAATATTTAGATTTTCCTAATATCATTCTCAGTTTTGAATACTTTTTCTCAAAGTAAATTTCAAACTCAAAAGTGAAAGTGATAAATTTTATTCACTCAGTTGTGTCTGACTCTTTGTGACCCCATGGACTGTAGCTCGCCAAGCTCCTCTGTCCATGGAATTCTCCAAACAAGAAAAATGGAGTAGTTAGCCACTCCCTTCTCCAGGGATCATCCTGACCCAGGGCTGGAGACTGGGTCTCCTGCATTGCAGGAGGATTCTTTACGGTCTGAGTCACTGGGAAAGCCCCCAAACTCAAAGGATTCATGTAATAATAGTGAAGAAGTAAAATGTTTATAGTGGAGTTGCTGTTTATGAGGAAATCAGGTTCCAAAGCTGAAATGAAAAAAAAAAAAAAAAATCATGCATAGCCAACATTATTCCTTACAACTCTTAAAGTACAATAGCCTCACCATATCTGAAGAAAATAGTTTTCTTTCTGTATTGTTACAGCCTGCTGGGTCTTCAGGTACACAGTGCCTTAGAGAAGATTCTCAACAAAAACAAACAAAACAAAAAACACCTGAGGTTGAGGCAAGGATGGGGATGTTAGTAGATTACTTTGAAGTAGGGGACAGGTCAGCAAGGGTGAGGAAAAGCAGCAAGTGGGGATGTGAAACAATGTGCATAGCTATTTCACAACACCACCAAGACACACAACAGTTCATTTAAAAGATGCTGTGTTTGAGAGCCTGGAATTCACTAGATGGGATACAAGGCGGGGAGAGGCTATGGGATGGAGGATTCCACAGAAGGGAGAAAGCAGGCATCTACCTGGTTTCCTCCTCACTCCTGTTCCCCAATGATATGGTTCACTCAGAGAGATTTAACTGTTTTAGATTTCCAAGTTACTTTATCCAGCCCATCAGGAATTCAAATCCTAGTCCAGGGCCCAGAAGTGATGGGGGAAGCTATGGGCAGGTGGCTGTTTGGCTCAAATGCAAGGCAGAAGCCAAGGAAAGGACCCAACATTCCCAAAGCAGGTGAAAAATCAATCCCTGGACTTCTCTGGTGGTAGAGGGATAAGAATCCACCTGCCAATGCAGGGGATATGAGTTCGATCCCTACCCTGGAAAGATTCCATATGCCGCCGGGCAACTAAGCCCACAAGCTACAACTACTGAGCCCGCCTGCCTGGAGCTCATGCTCCAAAACAAGAGAAGCCAGCGCACCCCAACCTGAGAGTAGTCCCTGTGTGTGGCAACGAAGACCAAGTGAAGCCAAAAATAAATAACTCCATAAAAATACATTTAAAAAACCCAAAACTTAAAAAAAATCAATCCCTGGTGGCAGATTGGTCTTGGCGGTTGGTAAATGCTGAGGCAATCTAGGGGAGGTCACAAGATATTTGTCTAATAATCTGAAGAAGTTGGTTTGCATTTAGATGTTTTACTAGATAACAAAAAATTTTCCTTAAATATTAAAAGACATACTCAATACTCTAAGAAATAACATATTTCAGAAGAAAGTAAAAACTAAGACAAATGAGGTAAAAAGAATGTCATGCCTTTCGTATTGTTTCTAAGGAGCCCAATTCATTAAGCTTGGTATGATGGCAAAATGTATAAAACATGATCTTTCCCTTAATGCAACTGCAAATGTGCTCAGTTAACTGCACACATACTTCAATACCACTTTACCAATTACCTAGTAGGCACCAGGGCTTTCTCTTATGGTCTCACTTGAGTTTCAAAGCAAATTCTGTAGGTCCCATTTTACAGAAAACTCAACAGAAAAACAAAGCAGAAAGTCAAACCTACCAAATCACAGAACAAGGACTAGAATAGCTTTCTTTTATTATGCCATGTTATCCAAACCACTGAAAATCCAGTACCCATTTTATTATCAACACTTGGAAAAAGAAATTTCTTCTAATTTCTAACAATAACATTCTTTAGGAGGACTTGTATTTGTCTTAGACCCCAGAATAGGCATCTGCCACCACCAAGGCGGGGCTGAACAGGGAGGCGCCGGCTTAGGCGCATTGCTTAGGGTAAGGAATGCCCTGAGGGCAATCTGAGGGAGCTAAAGTGAGATAACAACCCAAACTGTGGGATAGCCAGAGAGACAGGAAAAAAAAAAAAAAAGAGAGAGAGAGAGAGCTTCCTCGTGAAAAGCCCTAACCTAAGGCACTGCTGGCCTGCTCACAGAACAAAGGACTGAGTGAAAACCAGAGGAGAGCAAGCTGGCTGCGGACTGGCCCATCCCCCGCCAGAGGCAGACAGGCAGACGGGCGGCATCCTCTACCAAACTGCGAGCAGGCTCCCAATTGCTAACCAAGTCTTCCTGGGATCCTGGACGGTTGACATCCTCCGGGAGGGTTGCAGCCAGAGGTCAGGTCCCCAGAAGAGATACACGGCACACCTGAGACGGAGCTCCCAGGAAACCAAGCGTCTGGGATGGGGGAGGTGATAAGACGCACCGCACCTGGGGAGAGTGCCCTCCTCAAGCACCTGGTCGCCTGAGCTGCTCGACCTGGGAAGAGCACAAAACGCAGGCCCAACCGAGTCTGCGCCTTTGTGGAGCACCCGAGAACCTGAACCTGAGCGTCTTAGACCTAGGAAGTACACCCAACCCAGGGCCCGCTTTAGACAGTTCCCCTGCAGAGCAACCCAAGCCTGAGCAGTGTAGACCGGGAAAGCACACACGCTGGCGGGTGGGGGTTACCCAGCGTGGCCCAGACACGGCGAGCGCTCCCCACACACGCCACGGATTCTCGTTTGCAGCGTTACTCCCTCCCCGCAGCACGACTGAACTAGTGAGCCTAAATAAGTGACCACCTTTGCCCCTTGTGTCAGGGTGGAAATCAGACACTGAAGAGACTTGCAAACAGAGAAAGCCAAAACAAACAGAGGGAACCGCTTCGGAAGCGACAGGTACAACATTTAAAACCCTGAAGTTAGCACGGACTACACTAGAAGGGCCTACAGATCTTGAGAAGTATCAGCTGGAACAAGGAACTATCTGAAACTGAATGGACCCCACACTGCCCACAAAAAGCTCCAGAGAAATTCATAGATATATTTTTACTATTATCATTAAAAAAATTTTTTATATTTTTAATTTTAAATCTTCTATTACTTCTTTAATTTTAATTTTTATAACCTACTATTACCTTGCAAAAAAAAGACCCTATTTTAAAGCAAACTTCATATATATTTCTTATAATTTTTGTGATTTTGTTTTTTTAATGTTGCAATTTTGAGAGTCTAACCTCTAGATTTTTAATCTTTGCTTTTTCATATTTGTTACCAATTTTGTACCTTTAAGAATCCAATCTTCAGTACCCATTTTTACTCAGGAGTGTGATTATTGGCTTGACTGCCCTCTCCCCCTTTTGACTCTCCTTTTTCTCCCCTAGGTCACCTCTATCTCCTCCCTCCCCCTTCTCTTCTCTACCCAACTCTGTGAATCTCTTTGGGTATTCCAGGCTGTGGAGAACACTTAGGGACCTGATTACTGGCTAGATCTCTCTCCTTTTGATCCCCCTCTTCTCCTCCTGGTCACCTCTATCTCCTTCCTCCCTCTTCTCTATGTAACTCTGTGAACCTCTCTGGGTGTTCCAGGCTGTGGAGAGCACATAGGGATTTGATTACTGGCTAGATTGCTCTCTCCCCTTTTGATTCCCCCTCTTCTCCTCCTGGTCCCCTATATCTCCCTCCTTCCTCTTCTCTTCTCCATGTAACTCAGCAAACCTTTCTGGATGATCTTCATTGTGGAGAATCTTTTCTCCATTAACCTAGATATTTTATCATCAGTGCTATATGGATGGAGAAGTCTTGAGGCTACTGTAAGAATAAGTCTGAAAACCAGAGGCAGGAGGCTTAAGTCCAAAATCTGAGAACACCAGAGAACCCCTGACTCCAGGGAACATTAATCGATGAGAGCTCATCCAAAAGTCTCCATACCTACACTGAAATCAAGCTCCACCCAAGAGCCAACAAGTTCCAGAGCAAGACAAACCATGCAAATTCTCCAACAACACAGAACATAGCCCTGAGCTTTAATATACAGGCTGCCCAAAGTCACACCAAACCCCAAAAATCTCAAAACTCACTACTGGACACTTCATTGCACTTCAGGTAGAAGAAATCCAGCTCCACCCACCAGAAAACTGACGCAAGCTTCCCTAACCAGGAAACCTTGACAAGCCACTCATCCAACCCCACCCACAGGGAGGAACCTCCACAATAAAGAGGAACCACAAACTGCCAGAATACAGAAAGGCCACCCCAAACACAGAAATCTAAACAAGATGAAAAGGTAGAGAAATACTCAGCAGGTAAAGGAACATGATAAATGCTCACCAAACCAAACCGAAGAGGAGGATGTAGGGAGTCTACCTGAAAAAGAATTCAGAATAATGATAGTAAAAATGATCCAAAATCTTGAAAATGAAATGGAGTTACAGATAAATAGCCTGGAAACAAGGATTGAGAAGATGCAAGAAAAGTTTAACAAGGACCGAGAAGAAATAAAAGAGTCAGTCAATAATGAATAATGCAATAAATGAGATCAAAAACACTCTGGAGGGAAACAACAGTAGAATACTGAGGCAGAATATAAAATAAGTGAGGTAGAAGATAGAATGGTGGAAATAAATGAATCAGAGATGAAAAAAGGAAAAAGAATTAAAAGAAATGAGGACAACCTCAGAGACCTCTGGGACAATGTTAAATGCCCCAACATTTGAAGCATAGGAGTCCCAGAAGAAGAAGACAGAAAGAAAGGCCATGAGAAAATACTTGAGGAGATAATAGTTGGAAACTTACCCAAAATGGGGAAGGAAATAGCTACCCAAGTCCAAGAAACCCAGAGAGTCCCAAACAGGATAAACTCAAGGCAAAACACCCCAAGACTAAGCAAAGATTAATACTAATCAAATTAACAAAGATCAAACACAAGGAACAAATATTAAAAGCAGCAAGGAAAAACAACAAATAACATACAAGGGGATTCCCATAAGAATAACAGCTGATCTTTCAACAGAAATTCTTCAAGCCAGGAGGGAATGGCAGGACATACTTAAAGTGATGAAAGAGAAAAACCTACAACCCAGATTACTGTACCCAGCAAGGATCTCATTTAAATATGAAGGAGAAATCAAAAGCTTTACAGACAAAAAAACCCGAGAGAATTCAGCACCACCAAACCAACTCTTCAACAAATGCTAAAGGATCTTCTCTAGACTGGAAAAACAGAAAAGGTGTATAAACTTGAACCCAAAAAAACAAAGTAAATGTCAACGGGATCATACTTATCAATAATTACCTTAAATGTAAATGGGTTGAATGCCCCAACCAAAAGACAAAGACTGGCTGAATGGATACAAAACCAAGACCCATATAAATGTTGTCTACAAGAGACCCACCTCAAACCTAGGGACACATACAGACTGAAAGTGAAGAGCTGGAAAAAGATATTTTGCACAAATGGAGACCAAAAGAAAGCAGGAGTAGCAATACTCCAATCAGATAAAATAGACTTTGAAATATAGGCTGTGAAATGAGACAAAGAAGGACACTACATAATGATCAAAGGATCAATTCAAGAAAAAGATATAACAATTGTAAGTATATATGCACCCAACATAGGAGCACCGCAATATGTAAGGCAAATGCTGACAAGTCTGAAAGGGGAAATTAACAACAACACAATAAGAGTGGGAGACTTTAATACCCCACTCACACCTATGGATAGATCAATTAAACAGAAAATTAGCAAGGAAACACAAACTTTAAATGATACAATGGACCACTTAGACCTAATTAATATCTATAGGACATTTCACCCCAAAACAATGAATTTCACCTTTTTCTCAAGTGCACACAGAACCTTCTCCAACATAGATCACATTCTGGGCCATAAATCCAGCCTTGGTAAATTCAAAAAAATTGAAATCATCCCAAGCATCTTTTCTGATCACAATGCAGTAAGATTAGATGTCAACTACAGGAGAAAAAACTATTAAAATTTCCAACATATGGAGGCTGAACAACACACTTCTGAATAACCAACAAATCACAGAAGAAATCAAAAAAGAAATCAAAGTATGCATAGAAACAAATGAAAATGAAAACATAACAACCCAAAACCTATGGGATTCAGTAAAAGTAGTGGTAAGGGGAAGGTTCATAGCAATACAAGCCTACCTCAAGAAACGGGTGAGAAATCAAATAAATAACCTAACTCTATACCTAAAGCAACTAGAAAAAGAAGAAATTAAGCACCTCAGGATTAGTAGAAGGAAGGAAATCTTAAAAATTAGGGCAGAAATAAATGCAAAAGAAACAAAGGAGACCATAGCCAAAATCAACAAAGCTAAAAGCTGGTTCTTTGAGAAGATAAATAAAATAGACAAACCATTAGCCAGACTCATCAAGAAAAAAAGGGAGAAGAATCAAATCAACAAAATTAGAAATGAAAATGGAGAAATCACAACAGACAACACAGAAATAGAAAGGATCATAAGAGACTACTATCAGCAACTATATGTCAATAAAATGGACAACTTGGAAGAAATGGATGAATTATTAGAAAAGTATAACTTTCCAGAACTGAACCAGGAAGAAATAGAAAATCTTAACAGACCAATCACAAGCACAGAAATTGAAACTGTAATCAGAAGTCTTCCAGCAAACAAAAGCCCAGGACCAAATGGCTTCACAGCTGAATTCTACCAGAAATTTAGAGAAGAGCTAACACCTATCCTACTCAAACTCTTCCAGAAAATTGCAGAGGAAGGTAAACCTCCAAACTCACCACCATCACCCTAATACCAAAACCAAACAAAGATGTCACAAGAAAAGAAAACTATAGGCCAATATCACTGATGAACATAGATGCAAAAATCCTTAACAAAATTCTAGCAAACAGAATCCAACAACATATTAAAAAGATTATGCATCATGACCAAGTGGGCTTTATCCCAGGGATCCAAGGATTCTTCAATATTCACAAAACAATCAATGTGATACACCACATTAACAAACTGAAAGATAAAAATCATATGATTGTCTCAATAGATGCAGAGAAAGCCTTTGACAAAATTCAACATCCATTTATGATAAAAAAAAAAAAAAACCCTCCAGAAAGCAGGAATAGAAGGAACATACCTCAACATAATAAAAGCCATATAAGATAAACCCATGGCAAACATTATCCTCAATGGTGAAAAATTGAAAGCATTTCCCCTGAAATCAGGAACAAGACAAGGGTGCCCACTCTCACCACTACTATTCAACATAGTTTTGGAAGTTTTAGCCACAGCAATCAGAGAAGATAAAGAAATAAAAGGAATCCAGATTGGAAAAGAATAAGTAAAACTCTCACTGCAGATGACATGATTCTCTACATAGAAAACCCTAAAGACTCTACCAGAAAACTACTAGAGCTAATCAATGAATATAGTAAAGTTGCAGGATATAAAATTAATGCACAGAAACCCTTGCATTCCTATACACTAACAATGAGAAAACAGAAAGAGAAATTAAGGAAACAATTCCCTTCACCATTGCAATGAAAAGAATAAAATACTTAGGAATAATTCTACCTAAAGAAACAAAAGACCTATATATATAGAAAACTATAAAACACTGATGAAAGAAATCAAAGAGAACACAAATAGATGGAGAAATATATCATGCTGATGGATTGGAAGAATCAGTATAGTGAAAATGAGTATACTACTAAAGCAATCTGTAGATTCAATGCAATCCCTATCAAGCTACCAATGGTACTTTTCAGAGAATTAGAACAAATAATTTCACAATTTGTATGGAATTACAAAGAACCTCGAATAGCCAAAGCAATCTTGAGAAAGAAGAAGGGAACTGGAGGAATCAACCTGCCTGACTTTAGGCTCTACTAAAAAGCTGCAGTCATCCGGACAGTATTGTACTGGCACAAAGACAGAAACAGAGATCAATGGAACAAAATAGAGAGCCCAGAGATAAATCCATGCACCTATGGACACCATATCTTTGACAAAGGAGGCAAGAATACGCAATGGAGAAAAGACAATCTCTTTAACAAGTGGTGCTGGGAAAACTGGTCAATCACTTGTAAAAGAATGAAACTAGAACACTTTCTAACACCATACACAAAAATAAACTCAAAATGGATTAAAGATCTAAATGTAAGATCAGAAACTATAAAACTCCTAGAGGAGAACATAGGCAAAACACTATCCGACATAAATCACAGCAGGATCCTCTATGACCCACCTCCCAGAGTAATGGAAATAAAAGCAAAAATAAACAAATGGGACCTAATTAAACTTAAAAGCTTTTGCACAAAGAAGGAAGCTATAAGCAAGGTGAAAAGACAGCCTTCAGAATGGGAGAAAATAATAGCAAACGAAGCAACTGACAAAGAATTAATCTCAAAAATACACAAGCAACTCCTGAAGCTCAATTCCAGAAAAATAAACGACCCAATCAAAAAATGGGCCAAAGAACTAAACAGACATTTCTCCAAAGAAGACATACAGATGGCTAACAAACACATGAAAAGATGCTCAACATCACTCATTATCAGAGACATGCAAATCAAAACCACGATGAGGTACCATCTCATGCTGATCAGAATGGCCGCTATCCAAAAATCCACAAACAATAAATGCTGGAGAGGTTGTGGAGAAAACGGAACCCTCTTACACTGTTGGTGGGAATGCAAACTAGTACAGCCACTATGGACAACAGTGTTGAGATTCCTTAAAAAACTGGAAATAGAACTGCCATATGACCCAGCAATCCCACTGCTGGGCATACACACTGAGGAAACCAGAACTGAAAGAGACATGTACCCCAATGTTCATCACAGCACTGTTTACAATAGCCAGGACACAGAAGTAATGTAGATGTCCATCGGCAGACGAATGTATAAGAAAGCTGTGGTACGTTTACACAATGGAATATTACTCAGTTATTAAAAAGAATGCATTTGAATCAGTTCTAACGAGGTGGATGAAACTGGAACCTGTTATACAGAGCGAAGTAAGTCAGAAAGAAAAACACCAATATAGTATATTAACACATATACATGGAATTTAGAAAGATGGTGATGATGACCCTATGTGCAAGACAGCAAAAGAGACACAGATGTAAAGAACAGACTTTTGGGCTCTGTGGGTGGGATGATTTGAGAGAATAGCATTGAAACATGTATACTATCATATATGTGAAACAGATCACCCACCATTCCAGGTTCAATGCATGAGACAGGGTGCTCAAGGCTGGTGTACTGGGATGACCCTGAGGGATAGGATGGGGAGGGAGGTAGGTAGGAGGGTCAAGATGGTGAACACATGTACACCCATGGCTGATTCATGTGAATGTATGGCAAAAACCACTATTGTAAAGTAATTAGCCTCCAATTAAAATAAATAAAAAAGAAAGACATCCTATGTTCATGGATTGGACAATTTAATATTCTTAACCTAGCAATAATACTCCCCAAATTGACCTATGGAGTCAATAGAATTCCTATCAAAATACCAGCTGGCTATTTTTTTTTTTTTTTGCAAAAATTTACAATATGACCCTACAATTATTATGGAAACAAAAGGGGCAATCTTAAAAAAGAACAAAGTTGGATGATGGACACTATTTCAATTCAAAATTTACTAAAAAGTCACAGGAATCAAGACAGTGTGGTAACCCCATAAGGATAGACATATATCAATGGAATAAAACTGAAAGGGCATAAATAAGCCCTAACAGTATAGTTAACCAATTTCTGACAAGAGTTCCAAGACAATTCAATTTTCAACAAATGGTACTAGGAAAACTGCACACCCACAGACAAAAGAATGGAATTGGACTCCTTCCTTATACCACACAAAAATTAACTCCAAATTAACTCCATAGACTTAAGTGTAAGAGTTAAAACAATAAAGCTCTTTAAAAAAATCTTAATATGTTAGGAAAAACCTTAGATACAACACCAAAAGCATATGTAACAATAGAAAAGTATATTGGACTTCATCAAAATTAAACATTTTCTGTTTGAAAGGATACAATTAAGAAAATGAGAAGACAACTTATAGGAGAAAATATATGCATATCCCACATCTGATAAAGGACTAATATCTAAAATATATAACAGACTTTTACAATTCAATCATAAAGACAAAAATCCAACTAAAAATGGTCTGAGGATATGAATAGACATTTTCCCAAAGATATACAAATGGTCAATAAGCATATAAGAAGATACTCTATGTCATTAGTCATCAGAGAAATGCAAATCAGAATCACAATGAGATACTACTTACCATGGAGACTCCAAAATTCCTCTGAAAGGGAAAATGTATAGATATGGAGAACAGGAAGGAGCCATACAAACACCAGAAATAAACTCATATATGCAGGAAAGTAATATGTGATTGAGCTGGTATTGTAAATTAGCAAGGAGATGTACTACTCAATGAATGATTTTGTAAGCTATCTATTTGAAGAAAAATCAAACTGGATCTATATGCAATACATATAAAAATAATTCTAGAGAAAGTAAAAACCTAAGCATAAAACGTCTAAATGTGACAAAAGAAAAATATGTGTTGTAATCTTTTTATGATATATCACTATTAAGCAAGACAACATAATTAATATTATTTAGAAATATTATTAAGACCTAAATTCTGAGAAGCAAAAAGAGGAAGAGATGACACATTAAATTAAAATTTTAAAAATGTATAAAGCACCATAATAAAACTAAATGACAAACAACAGAACAGGAGAAAATGTTTGCAATGTTTATAACAGACAAAAGATTATTTTCCAGAAGATCTAAAGAACCTCCACAAAGCAGTAAGAGAGATGTACATAAAGAATCACACTTAGGATGTACACTATAATTCTGTTTTAATATAAAAAAATTGACAACCTCAGCCCTCATCAATTGAGGTATAGCTAAGTTAGAATAAATTTCCATTATCTAATAGTTTAAAGAATGAGGTATATAGATCTTTTGACATTAAAAGTTCTAGTGCTACCATAAAAACAATCAAGCTTCACAATATACACACTTGATCCCATTTATATTTTAAAATAGATTTATGGTTGTGTTCAAAAAGGATACACACCTACTGGCTACTAATTTTCTCTCTAGAGAGGAGAGAGGAATGGGAGGAACTACTGAAGGACACTTTTATTCAATATATCTCTACACTGTTTGAATATTTTACAATGATAATATTACCCAGTCAACTGAATTTAATAACCTATAACTGGAAATACATGTGAAAACATAGTAATTAAGAGTCACCTAGAAATCTAGTATCCAGAACACCATCATATATTACTGGTGTATTTTCTTCCAGCTTTATGATTGTAGATTTCTTAAAAATATCACCTTGTTTCTCAAATTTACAGCCTTTAATGAGGATTTCCCCTTTTGGAAAAAAGTCTTCCTCGTCTACTGATGATCTCATTCTACTGACCATACAATGTATACATTTTATTCGCCTAAGTCAGTGGTCATGTATGGATGTGAGAGTTGGACTGTGAATAAAGCTGAGTGTCGAAAAATTGATGCTTTTGAATTGTGGTGTTGGAGAAGACTCTTGAGAGTCCCTTGGACTACAAGAGATCAGTCCTGGGTGTTCATTGGAAGGACTGATGCTGAAGCTGAAACTCCAGTACTTTGGCCACCTCATGTGAAGAGTTGACTCATTGGAAAAGACCCTGATGCTGGGAGGGGTTGGGGGCAGGAGGAGAAGGGGACGACAGGATGAGATGGCTGGATGGCATCACCGACTCTATGGACATGATTTTGGGTTAACTCCAGGAGTTGGTGATGGACAGGGAGGCCTGGCGTGCTGCGATTCATGGGGCCGCAAAGAGTCGGACATGACTGAGCAACTGAACTGATTAAGAAAAGTATTTCATTTGTCTTTCAGTGCTTCATGATGACAGAATTGTCCTTAAATGGCAGACTTTCTACCGATGATCTTTATTAACATTTATGGACTATAGTCACTGACCTAACTGTGGTCACAGGAACTGAACTAACTACTTTTTTCTTATCCTAAATATTGGAACTTCAAAATAAACCACTTCTGCCTCTTTGGACTCAATCAGATAAATGAGTACAGCACTTAGTAAGCATTCAATAAACACTAAGTGCTGTAAGTATTATACCTTATTTCAGGAGAAAAGTACATAGTAGTGACTTCTATAACCATAAATTTAGAAATACACATCAATTAGTAGATCACACCAATGTGAATGAACTTAATGCCATTGAATTGCATACTTAAAATGGCATATATTATGTTTATTTTACCACAATAAAAAATTTGAAAAGCTATACTGATTAAAAGAACATATAATAAAACTCATTTTTTATTTGATATTTTGACTAATTGAAGCAGGTTACTAGAAATTCCAGATCAAGCCCAATCCAGCAAATCAGCAATGAGGTATGATCTGTATGTCACTAAATAAGCATTCTATTTACAGATTCATTTTCACCTCTTCTAAAATCTAGGGTTTCAAAAGCGTTTCCCACTTTTATTTCTTACATGTAGGTCACCCAAGGTTTACTTTGCAGATACGTGTATAAAGAACAAATACAGTCTTTTCACTACCATAGAGCTCTTGAATAAGAGTGGAGACCATGTTTGAGATATTCATTCACAAGACCCTGATATATCCTATGAAATCCCATTATTCAAAATGTAAATCTCTAACATTACAAAGGAGATAGTTGTTCTAGGTAGAACTTTTCTCCACAGAAGATTGTAAAAAGCTTGCAACCCTGTAGTCACTATGATCTAAGCTAGAGTTTATATTTAGAGTCATTCTGAAGACAGTACTATTACTAGTTCCACTGAATGAGTTTGTAAATTAATGGAGTGGATAAGCACATATACTATTAAAAAAAACTTAAGAATTTCTCAGAGCTTTAAACTGTGAATGCTCTTTCTTTCTCTTTCCTTATAAGCGGAGGAAATGTATTTAATATCAGAGATATTAAATGGAAAGCTAAAAGCAAAGTCTCTGGTTTGCAAGATCATATTTCATGTATTAATGATTGAACATCTTTGAGGAATAACAGGGAGAATATAAAGCTTTATGAAAAGTTCTTGTGCCTAGTGATATAGCACCTACCAAGGAGATTAGTTTATTTCTAATCTATTCCTAGAAAACAAATGTAGCTGAAGTTACATTTTTTCTGTCACTGACATAGCCCACTTGTTACTTTCTACCCATTAGCAATGATTTATAAAAAATTACATACTATATCAAACTCTTTCCCTCTTTTTCTAATCAATTTTTTAAATTGATTTTTAAATGTTGTTTTTAGTCAAAGTAATACTAATTCCCAGAATTTTAAATAAAGTTGTTTGAAACATTAAAAATTATGGTTTCATAAAAAGGCATAGCTTTCATCTCAAAAATTGGGATTAAAAAAATGCTAAAATGCCCAATACCAAGACAGAATTCCTCCAATATAAACTGGTTGACTTGCTAGTCCGAAATCCGCTTCTACATTGCAGTAATTTTAGGCAGTTGTAAAGGAAAAGGGCATATGTGATGAAACTAACAGCAAAAGTTCACCAACTTACTGAAAGCAATTTGGCCCAAATACAGTGGCAAGATTGTGAACATTCATGCGGTTCTGCACATGGTGCTTGGCTACTTCTGTCAAGAACTGGCAAAGGTACTTGAGGAGGCAGTAGTGGGTATCTGGCAGCTCTTCTATTAAGGCTCTTAACTTACTCTCCTGAGCATCATTTCTGTCATCTGGGAGAGAAAAAAAAAAAAGAACAAAAATTGTTCTCAGGTATATTTTACGGTAGTTAAAAAAGATACACAAGTACAATACATCCCAACATTTAATTCAGAAAATCATTCCCAGGGACTGAGATGTGCCATTATAAAGAGGCATGTTTGCTTTTTCTTTGATCCTCAAGCATTTGATTTTAATTTTCAAGAGTAACTGACTTATTCAAGACGTCCTGAAAACCACAAGCTTTTTATTCAGTGAATAAAATAGGTTGGTATTTCAATTCTGTGTTTTCTTGCCACAGATTAAGATAACGGCTGGACTTTGATCCATAGCAGATCTTCCATTTCATTTTTGTCTTCAAGTCTGTTAAAAACAAGAATCTCTTGGTTGAAAAAACTTCATGTAGGAGACCTACCCGGATCACCATGAGTGACACCAAACTCAATAATCAGGGGTCTGTGCACAGAGAAAATGGAAAGAATCTTTAAATTTTTAAGCAGCATTTTAATCACCCACATATCACAGAGTTTAGAATTTGATATGTGCTTCATACAAAAGTTTAATAACATTGTGTGTGCCTAGTCGCTATGTTGGATTAGCGTATCTGACTCTTTCTGACCCTTTGGACTGTAGCCTGCCAGGATCCTCTATCTATAGGATTTCCTAGGCAAGAATACTGGAGTGGGTTGCGATTTCCTCCTCCAGGAGTTCGTCCCGACCCAGTGATTAAACCCTAGTCTTCTGTGTCTCCTGCACTGCAGGCAGATTCTTTACCCACTGAGCCACTGGGGAAGCCCCAATAACCTTGTATGAAGCCAAAAACTTCCAACAATGTGCCAGAATTCACAGGCAGACATGTGAAAAGTTTCCCTCAATTCTCAGAGATCTGTTTTGTTGATATTTAAATAGTAAAGTTGCTATCTTAAGTAAGTCTGTATACTACTTTCTATCAGAGGGACACATGAATCTTTTACAGAAAATACTTTTCAGGGAATAATGACAATCTATCAGAGATCAAATAGTCAACACCTGTTGGATCATCGAAAAAGCAAGTGAGTTCCAGAAAGACATCTATTTCTGCTTTATTGACTATGCCAAAGCCGTTGACTGTGTGGATCACCACAAACTGAGGAAATTTTTTAAAGAGAAGGGAATACCAGACCATCTGACCTGCCTCTTGAGAAACCTGTACGCAGGTCAGGAAGCAACAGTTAGAATTGGACATGGAACAACAGACTGGTTCCAAACAGGAAAAGGAGTACGTCAAGGTTGTATATTGTCACCCTGCTTATTTAACTTATATGCAGAGTACACCATGAGAAATGCTGGGCTGGAAGAAGCACGAGCTGGAATTAAGATTGCTGGGAGAAATATCTATAACCTCAGAAATGCAAATGACACCAACCTTGTGGCAGAAAACAAAGAACTAAAGAGCCTCTTGATGAAAGTGAAAGAGGAGAGTGAAAAAGTTAGCTTAAAACTCAACATTCAGAAAACTAAGATCATGCCATCCGGTCCCATCACTTCATGGCAAATAGATGGGGAAACAACAGAAACAGTGGCAGACTTTATTTTTGGGGGTCCCAAAATCACTGCAGATGGTGACTGCAGCCATGAAATGAAAAGACGCTTACTTCTTGGAAGAAAAGTTATGACCAAGCTAGACAGCATATTAAAAAGCAGAGACATTACTTTGCCAACAAAGGTCCACCTAGTAAAGGCTATGGATTTTCCAGTAGTCATGTATGAATGTGAGAGTTGGACTCTAAAGAAAGCTGAGTGCCAAAGAATTGATGCTTTTGAACTGCGGTGTTGGAGAAGACTCTTGAGAGTCCCTCGGACAGCAAGCAGATCCAACCAGTCCATCCTAAAGGAAATCAGTCCTGAATATTCATTGGAAGGACTGATGCTGAAGCTGAAACTTCAATACTTTGGCCACCTGATGTGAAGAACTGACTCATTGGAAAAGGCTCTGATGCTGGAAAGATTGAAGGCAGGAGAAGGGGAGGACAGAGGATGAGATGGTTGGATGGCTTCAGTGACTCAATGGACAGGAGTTTGAGTAAACTCCGGGAGTTGGCGATGGACAAGGAGGCCTGGAGTGCTGCAGTCCATGGGGTCGCAAAGAGTCAGACATGACTGAGTGACTGAACTGAACTGATCCTTTAGACAAATGTCTAAGAGAATAAAAATTTGAGCCAATTATATTTAACACACATTGGATAGATAGGCCAGCTGCTCTAGCCGGTCAAAAGTGTAAGAAACAGAAAAGTGAGGCAAGAAAGATGCAAAGGAAGAGGAGTGTCAGTGTTACAAACACATAGGTAATGTGCAATGGCAGGAAGTGAAAACACAGAATGTCATAGATTGCCACTGACAGTGGCTGTAGGTCACAGGATAAAAATGCAGGCTAGGAAGCAGGTTTAGCTACCTCCTGCTTTTGTGACCTTAGACTCTTCACTGAACTGTTTCCTTATTTTTAAGGGTAATATCAACTATCTAACAGGGTTGTGATGAGGATTAAATGAGTCGACAGTTACAGAGTATTTAAAACAAACTAGGTGACACATACCAAGTGCTATGTTAAGTATTTGTTAAATAAGCAAAGTAATGTTTTGCTTTACCTTTATTACCTTGGTTTTATGAATGCATTGAGGTTTTAGCGAAATGCCTTTTAATAGGAACCCATTTCACCCTTATGACTGTCAGAATAAGTGATGCTGTCAAAAATAACAATGCTGAAAATGTATAGATGTCCCATCTTTGGTAGAATCATATTGGAGAACATTCTATTTATGACTGGAATAACTCCATTTCTTATTGTTCACAAACACTGTGATCCAGTAAACTATAATTTCAGGGCAAATAGATCTCTTGATACTATAAGTTATTCATATTGATTTTTTTTTTTTTTTTTTTTTTTTTTGGCTGTGTGGGCTGTTTTTTCTCTAGTTGCAGTGAGCAGGGGCTACTCTCTAGTTGGGGTATGCAGGCTTCTCATGGCAGTGGCTTCTCTCGTTGCAGAGCACAGGCTCTAGGGCCTGAGGGCTTCAATAGCTGTTTCACGTGGGCTCAGCAGTGTGGCTCCTGGGCTCCAGAGCACAGGCTCAATAGCTGTGGCACATGAGGCTTAGTTGCTCAATGGCATGTGGGATCTTCCCAGACCAGGAATCGAACCTGTGTCTCCTGCAATGGCAGGCAGATTCTTTATACTGAACCAGTGGGAAAACCCTACCTTTTTTTTTTTTAATCATATCCAAATATTTTGATAATCCATAAAGATGTGGCATGTTGCATATTATCATGTTATTTTCTACTGTACTATAATCTTGCCTAGTAGGAATACAGAAGAAATGGAAATAATTGTTTGGAGTGATTAAAAATAAATTGATAACTATCCACTTCTCATACCTTTATATTATAAAGATAAATATGAACTAAGAGGGGCTTCCCTGGGGGCTTAGGGTAAAGAATCCACCTGCCAATGCAGGAGACACAGGTTTGATCCCTGATCTGGAAAGATCCCACATGCTACCGAGCAACTAAGCCCTTGCACCACAACTCTTGAAACAGGGCCCTAGAGCTTGAGAGCCACAACTACTGAAGCCCACATGCCCTAAAGCCTTTGATCCACAAAGAAGCCACAACTTTAAGAAGACTGTGCACTACTGCTAGAGAATAGACCCTGCTAGTTGCAGCTAAAGAAAAGCCTGCATAGCAAGGAAGATGCAGCACAGTCAAAATAAATACATAAAATTAAAAAAAAAAAGGAACTAAGAGAAAATGTACTCCTATTTGCCTTTTTTTTCCTTTTGGTGACTAAGGCAAAGTGAGTCTGGATGTTTTCATGGGTGTGTGCTCTCTTTCTAAAATGTGGATTAATTCCCAGCATTTCAGGGTATAAGCAATAGCTTTCCAACAGTGTTGACAATGGACATCTGGCCTTCTTTCTGGCTCTGAAGTGAAACTTCAAACCCTACGGCAATGTGTGAAGACACTAGATCAAAAAAAAAATTTTTTTTAAATAGTTAGGAGTTTATGACATCTTTGAAAAGCAGCAGTACTTTGATGATTTACTTCCACTATTTTGAAATACAATGAGTAATTTCCCAGGAAATAAAACTGACAAAAAAAATGGGAAGGGAGACATCTATTCAGAGAATCTCCAACTTAACAAAATACCATGAAAGCCTTCATGGCATGAATGAAAAAAAATCATGAAATATGCTCTCCAAAAGCAAAAATAAGTATGAGGGGGAAAATATATCTATCTCCTCCTACTCACAAGCATTCCCGCTTCCTCTGATGGAAGACAGATTCACTGGTTCACTCTCCTTTGGCGGCTTTGACAGCAGTGCAACACACTTGGACCTTAATATTCATAGCTCACCTCCTGAATCTTCGTTCAAACATATCGGCAGTGAAGCAAAGACTTGACTTTATTAGCATGACATTTCTTTTCATCTCTTCTCATAACAATTAATTACATGAGACGTGAGTTAGATCCCTGGGTTGGGAAGATCCCTGGAGGAGGGCATGGCAACCCACTCTAACATTCTTGCCTAGGAAATGCCATGGACAGAGGAGCCTGGCAGGTTACAGTCAGACACGACTCAAGCAACTTAGCACCCACAATAATACTGAGAATCTGCAATTTATACTGCTTTTCCAGAAATCTGGGGTAAATATCACCTTTACTGCCCACCTGCAGCTATCCCACAGATAAGACTTCCTCCACAGAAGATTAATAACTGCTCCACACATTTAGAATGTTCAGCCTAGCACTGAGTAGGCAAGTATTGGTGCAAATGTGCCTAAGAAGATGCCTTTTGATGTTTTCTAGAAACAAAGTTCATAATAACTATTATTGTTTACTTTAGTTTTTGATTCACTGATACCTAAATATAATAAAGAGTACTGTATTCATTCACGTTCTTACATTTATATTGGTTATGACAATGTCTTAAGGTCTCACATCATAAATAAGAATGAGCAGTGCTTCTATCTTGGGCACACTTATTCCTAATGTATACTTATCCACACTATGTGTGATGTCGATCATGTGCTTTCTGTGTGTCTGTCTCTAACACCAGAGATACAGCACTAAACAAAATAAACATCATGCTTTCATTAAGCATATTCTATTTGGGGAAAGAGGGACACGACTGAGCAACTATGCACTGCACATCACAGATATATTAAAATATTTTAACTGTTTTAGAAAAGTGTGGTTACTTCCAGAACTAAATTGGAATAAATATTAGGATGTGTATAATTTATAAATCCAAAGAGCTTAAGAAAACTTTGTACATGGAATAATGGTTAATAATTGAAAGTCATCATTTTCCTTAATGTCAATCTTTTCCTAGGAGAAGAACTAACTTTTTCTATTAGTGAAAAGTGCCATTTCAAATTATCCATGTTTCTTACAAGATTTTCATTATTGGCTGAATGTGACCCTTTTTTTTTTTAAAAAGCTAAACCATGAGCAAAAACCTAGCACACAGTACACGTGGTATACAGGTAAACGACTCAGCAGTTGAAGAAAACTGTACAACCAGAACTTCTGTTCCAGACTAGGTAGCAAACACTGAAGCATGTGACAAGTATTTGCTCTCATTAAAAAGAGATTACAATCATAATCAGCAATAATGGACCTAATCACGGGATGGCACCCTACTCTAATCTGGACATTCATCCTAGTGCTTGTCACGTGCTTTGACTTTTTGATGGCCAGGAAGTTACACTGTACATACAATCTTAGCCTCAAGTGGGGAAAAAAAACAAAACAATTGGCAAAATGCTAATCTCTACTACAATATATCTCAGGGCCATGGGAAGGTCAGCTATTAAAAGAACCAAAATATTTAGCTTCATGGCGCCAGATTATTGAAGTAGCTTTTTATTTCCTCATTAATTCTCACACAAGGATTTACGAAAATTTGCTAATCTATTAGAACAGTGAGTTGCTGCTGACTCTGAAGCTGGAGAAAGGTCACTAGCTCAAGAATGTGGACCGCCTCCAGAAAGAGAAGCCAGCAAGAAATCAGGGACTGCAGCTTCACAGTCACTTAGAACTGAAAGCTCCCCAAAACCCAAATGAGCCTGGAAGCAAGAACTCAGGCGGACACCTTGGTTTTGACCTTGTAAGGCCTGGAGAAGAGAAACCAGCTGAGCCTACACAGTTCTCATGGAACAATGAGATAGCAAGTATGTGATGTCTTAAACCACTATATTTCTGGTAATGCAGCAGTAGCCATCTCACACATCCCCAGCTAGAGATGACTAGATTGAAACAGAGACATTCATTAACTTTTCCATGTTCACACAACTGCCAAGTAGCCAAGCTGCAACTCAAATCCTGGCAGTCTGACCTCAGAGCACATGCTCTGACCAGTTCATGCCTACAACGCTCACTTATGAGTATCACTATCACACAGCACCCAGCACACTGCCTCAAACATGTCAATATTTAAGAAATGTTTCTTGAATCAACAAATAAATAAGCAGAACTGGTGAGGAGTAGTAGGAAACTACTACTGGGAGTAGGAATCTCCATTTATTTACAATCAAATATAACATCTTAGGTCCCGGGGTATATGTGGGGAACAGCATTTTAATTAAAGGGTCTTAAGAATTTCTGGGCACAAAATGCTTCATAAAACAACTAAGAATAAACAAAACATGAATTCCGTTTCTTTCTAAACATGCAGAAGAATGGGGAAAATAATCATAAAATGCCAGCTATCCTGGATTAGACTGGGTTTTACCTCTGCATTTCATTTCTCGTGAGTGGAACCATGTCTTTTTAGAGTGATGAGAAGTTTATATACATAATTCTATCTTGTGATTAATGGAATTGGTATTTTTCCACGTGAAAGGAGAGGTTATATTCTTACAGCTCTCGCGCAACCCTTGCTCATGACAAAGTTCTCAACGCCTCACACAAATTTCTCAAAGGGCAGACTGATAAAGTAACTAATAAAAATTAATAAATGACAACCTATTTTTAGATGTTATTAATAAAACTACAAATCTTATCATTCTGATTAGCTCCTGCAAGATGTAGGGTTATGTTTATTGCCAAATTAGCCTGTATCTAGACTGACTCTGCCACTCCCAGAATGGACCTGCATGTGAAAGCAAAGGCAAAGGGTGCAGCAAAAACAAGAACTGGATGATGCTTTACATTTCAGTCCTATAACCAGAAACTAACGCTCAGTGACACCAAGGAGAACATCAGCAAATCTATGCTGCAGACATTCCCTGAATGCCTCTCAGTGGGGACGAAGACATCGATTAAAAACATAGTAAGCATTCAAATAATCTATCCACATAGCAAAACTGGGAGCTCACATCTAGGCTAAATGTGAGACACAAGGGTGTAGCAGCTGAAGATTTTGTTTATAATGTAGAAATGTCTGTACACAAGAGAATGGGAAGCGCTATCATTCCAATATAGGAGGGGCAGCCTCCCACAATGACCCTAATCTTCAAAACTACTGGCAATATTGCTGCCAATAAAACTTGGCTTTCTCCATAAAGCTAGTGCTATAGTAAGTGGGCAAAGTACAGTTAAGTATGTAGTTTCAGTGCAAATCGTATTACTACTATTCTACCCAATCCCCACTACTGATCCAGCTGACACTATTGCTCAGCTGTAAGTGGACTGGACTGATTTGATGTCCTGTGACTTAAACCATCGCCCAGAGTTATTTAAGGTTGCTTTGGATGTCCCCTTCTTCCCCTGAAGTCTTCAAATTGTGTAGGGACTCAGTGTAAAAGTTGACTATGCTCATGGGCTCAGCAAAGCAGGGGTTCAGGACAGAGCTTAACATGGTTCAGGTAGAGCTGCAGGTGGCTAGCAAGCTGGTCACTTGGCATCCTTTCAAACCGAAACTATTTAAACAATAAACAAATTTTCAGTATTTGATGAATTGATTCTATTGATACAGGTTGTTTTACCTTTTTTTTTAGTAAGTCCCTTGTTGACTGTTCTTTCTTTTCCTCTTCCAGCTCAGTCTAAATAAGACTTCTTCATGATAGCATTCGTGAAGAGTGCAGAACTTACTGAAGATTTCACTCAGTTTGTGATAATTCATTCCAAAAATCCCCAACAGACATTATTTTCATGGCCCTGGAGCTTCATGGATCTCTCTTTCTCCCCTTCAAGCCTATAATTTTCATGTTATTACAAAACTCTACTGCCTGTACTATGAGGATAACGAAAATGAAAAACACAGACAATAACAGGTACTGTTGATGATGTAAAGAAATTGAAACTTCCATTAATTGCTGATGAGAATGCAAAACAGTACAGCTACTTTGGAAAATTGTTTCTTAAAATGTTAAAGTCACCATTTGGCTCAGTAGTTTCACTCCCAGGTAGATACTGAAGAAAAATTAACACATATGTCCATATAAGAACTTGTACATAAATGTTCATAGCAGCATTATTCCTATGAGCCAACAGGTGACAACAACCCAAATGCCCATCAATTGATGAATGAATAAATACAGTGCAGTATAGTTGTTCAATAGAATACTACGTAGCCATAAAAGAACAACACACTGATTTATGTTCCAAGATGGATGAATTTTGGAACTTATGCTGAGTGGAAGAGAACAGTCACAAAAGACAATATATTGTGTGATTCTGTTTATAAGAAATGGCCATAATAGACAAACCTATATAGATGGAAAGTAGATTAGTGTTTGCCTACCACTAGTAGGAGAGGAGGGGGGAAGCTGGGAAGGAATGGGGAGTATACGCTAATAGGCTTGGAGTTTCTTTTGGGAATGATAAAAATATTTTAAAACCAGATAGTAGTGATGATTGCCCTCTCTAAATACATTAAATGCCACTTTAAATTGTACACTTTAAAAAGGTCAGTTTTATGGTATGTACACTGTATCTCAAGAAAGAATAAGGCAATCCTGTTGACTTTAAAATCCAGTGTAGGAAAAAGTCAGAAGAGAACTTTCCATTAAAGATTAGTTTATCTACTTTTCCTCTTCACATCTCACTAAGATGACAGGAATTTTTTAAGGTATAAGCCATCAAGGATAAAGAGAACACAGCTGAAAAGACAAGAGTAAATAAAGGATTTCAGCAAATTTACATACACGCACATTCACAACACTTACATACTTCAAGACCAGTTGTTCTAATGCAGAATAATTTTGCTTAGTCCTGACCTTTCCAAATTTGCATAATTCCACGCACTACTTAACACTATCTCACAGTGTCAAAGGCCATTAAGAGGAAAATATTTATATGTACTCAGTAAACTAAAGATTATCTAGCTATTAGGATCTACAATCTAAAGATCATCGGGAATTATAAATAACAAAGGCTTTTTTTCCTTTCACGTGGATCTGGATGGAAGCAGAACTAACTGGAATATCATAAAAATGTATAAAGTCATGTGTGGAAACCTGCGTTTCCTGGCACCACATTTTCAATTTATTCCAGTAGAGGTTTCACACATCTGAGTGACTGGCAGCTTGGGCAGATGGCAATGCTTTAATTCTGTTCTGTGTTTAGGTCTTTACCCAGGACAAAATGCATGATTTATATATTTAGCATTGCTTATAGAAAACCTAAAAGGCACACACTGAAAATGGAAAGGGCTTAGACTTGGAGTTTAATATAATGATTGTTTTTCACAGAAACAAATGTATGAGAGTTTAAAAATTTTGAAAGGAAAGGAACTTCTCAGTAAGAAGGAATGAACCTAAGGAAGGAAATATTTTATTTTTCCTATGGTGTTCTTACTACCCAAGGGGTAATGACTTAATAATTAGTACATTATAATTTGCAAGGCAAAATCATTCAGCTCACATCAAAGAATGCCAGTGGCACTATGATACAGAATAGACAAAAGACAGCCTTAACTCAAACTTACCTAGTGAATTCCTCACGTAATGAAATAAATAGTGCAAGGCTCAAGCACCAAGTCAGCAAATGAAATAAGCTTTCTTTACAATCAGGCATTGTGCTGATTAAGATAGTGTTACTAGGGTAGTTTTCTTATGAAAAACAGATGCAATCTAAATTATCAAAGCTCATAAGCTAAAATTCAAAGGCACTTAACTCTTACACATTGTTTACACAGCTGCTATTATAAAATTCTCCCCATTTAAAATCAAGCATGGGATGGGTGAAAGGTAAAGGAGAATGTCCATTTAAAGAGACAAACTGATCACATATTCTTCCCAAAACCCTACTTAAATAACAGTAAAATGATGCTTAAAAAGTGTAAGCACCCGTGGGCAAAAAAAGAACAGCAGAGAAGACAGAAGGAGAGGAGATTTCAAAGCCATTTGGAAGTGAATGCAAGTGACTGAAAACAGACAGACTGCATGAAAGCCTGTCAAGCTTCAGGCAGCCTCCACCACCCCAGCACCCAGGCAAGCGAGCCAGCAGGCAAGAGTGCTGAGGCTCTGCATAACATCAGTGGATTCTTGGACATCTGAAATAGCTAAGGTCTACAGTGAGGAAACAGCTGAAAACGTGAAGATGAGTGAAAATGTGCTAATAAATAACAGGCCCGTTAGCACACTTCCCATCTCCCTCCCACTCCTGCTCAAGGAACTCAATAGCTGAAGAGAAAAACATGCCCACATATTGACATTTGAGGTTCCCCAATGAAACAGCTGGATTTCCCCTATCCCCACCATCTAATCCTCCTGAAGTGAAGTATGCCAGTAGACGAGCCCCCTGGTCCATGTACAAAATACTACTCCTAAATCACGACAGCCAAAGATCCTCATATGTTTGAGCAAAGAGGGAAAAAGAAATCCTGCAAACAGAAATATACGGGGGAAGAAACCCAAACCAAAGCCACATAAACAAACATCCCCCAAAGCTTTATTTGTATCTCAGAAAGAAGAAGAACAGACTGCAATAAAACAAAGTCCTTCGAAAAAGAAACAGCATGAATATGTTCGATATTAAAGTCAAAGGCTAAAATTTTTAAATAAGGTTAGAAAATAAAATTGATTAAATTTCACAGAAAACAGAACTTAAAGATGATAATCAAACCTCTAAAGGAACAATAAAAGATAATACAGGTACATTTCCAAGACCAAAAGACAATATTTTCCAGGCTGAAGGGACCTGCTGAGTGTCTAACACAACAGAGAGAAAAGACTGCCAGGAAGTGCAGGTCTGGGAAGAACGGGGAAGGAGGCTCAGGGTGACACCTACTACTGGGGTTCAGATGAGAGAAGAAGAAAAAGGGTCCAAGAGCAGAAATAAGGAATGGACAAATTATTTGACATTTTGAAGAAAACAGGCAATGGTGGATGTGTTGGAGCAATCTAAAAAATGCAGATTATCTTCATTCACATAATTCCTTATAAATCTAAGAGATATTAACATCAGGCAATACACTTCACACAAGTACACATGCTTACATAGTCCTAACAAGGCATACCTTAATTAAATAATTAAATACATACAAAAATTATTAGCTAAAATTGTGGTAGAATGATACTGAAGTAAGTAACAGTGTAACAGAGCTAATTCTGCACATTTCTGAAGCAGAAACAATGAGATAATATCTGGAAATAAGCAATCAAGATAAAACATTATATTATCAAATGGAAGGAAATATCAAAGGAATAGCTAGACAAGTGAAAACTGATTTCCTCTGGGAAAGAAAATTAAGGGCAGCCAAAGCATGTGTAGGGGTTTACTAATCTTTCCATTTTAATTTTTTAATAAAACCATATGCGTGTATTAGTTTGAAAAAAATATTTCTTTAAATAAAGGAAAATGTTAAAATCAAAAAGATGATGAATTTTATCAAGTAATAAAATTACTTAAGAACGTGTCACTTCAGTATTTGATTAAAAATGTTACTGACAAACCACCAAACCCATTCTATTAACCACTCATTCCCCCACCCTTTTCCTAACACTCACTATGCTCACTGTTGGAATCATGTACCTTTGTTTTCCAAACACCTTTGTTTTTGTAATCCTTTCTTCCTAAAGCACACACCATCTGTGGTAATTCTACCAGCCCTCCGAAAGTCACTTCCTTCTTTTTGAAACCCTTCTTATCTTCTGATTTAGTAAGGATTCCTCCCCTCAAACTCACTTTGTTTTGTATAACCTGGCTCTCTGTGTACCTGGTTCTATTCCCCTAATAAACCTGTAAGCTCACGGTTCGCAAGAGAGTATCCTACTTTTCTATGTGAGCAATGAAATACCAAACAATGCCTTTGCGTGTGTGTATGCTCAGTCGCTCAGTCATGTCCGACTCTTTGAGACCCCATGGACTGTAGCCTGCCAGGCTCCTCTTGTTCATGAGATTTTCCAGGCAAGAGTACTAGAGTGGGTTGCCATTTCCTCCTCCAGGAAATCTTCCTGATCCAGGGATCGAACCCATGTCTCCTGCAGCTCCTGCATTAGCAGGCGATTCTTATACCACTGAGCCAACTGGGAAGCAACAATGCCTTTACCTCAATTTATAATTAAAAAAATTTTAACCAGTGATTTCATATAAAAGAGTCCTGTACTATATGTAATATGCAATATTTGCAGGCTCACACTTTCATTGCAATTATATAAAACATTTCAAAAATAAAAATTGATAATTGATAGCAATTCCAAAAATATTCCCGATGAATTTCTGGAAGATTTGGTCCATTTTGTGTGATTTACCAGGCAAGACAACAACCAAAAGTTCAAGCAGTTTCAATTAATTTGGGCAAGAATTTTGAAATCTTCATTTAACTCCAAACTGGAACTCTCTTTTCCCCCTTTCCTTCCTCCTTCTTAATCATTAGGCAGGTAGGTGCATTCACCCTTCTGTAACTTTTTATTTAGGAAACAGGGACATTAGGATAAAGGGACTAATTTTAAGGTTAAAAGTTAAAAACTTGAAGGTAATCACACTAAATGGTTCATCTTCATATAACCAAGAAACCAAGGGGTGGGAGCAAGGGCTGAGGATAAACTGGTACATAAGTATGGGGATGGACGGTTACATTAAAACTATGGATGCCTGTGTCTCATCTCGAGAGATGATGAATTTAATTTGTCTACGATGTAGTGATCTCTGGGATTTTTCAAAGCTTCCCAGACAATTCTTATGGGCTGCCACAATTGAGATGCACAACTTAACATTTATTAAATATATAGTACACGACCAACACTGTTCTAACTGCTTCAGTGGATAAACTCAGTATCCACAACAAGCTCAGGAAGTGCACACTACTATGTACTCCATAGTAGTAAAACTATGTGTGGTGGTTTTACAGTGTCCACAAAGTCTGACACTTCTTCCTTCAAAAGATGGTGCCTAATCCCTCTCCTCTTCAACATGCTCCTAATGAATATAATGTGGTATGAATGATGCTATTTGATTTCTGGGGCTAGGTCACTGAAACGAGAGCTTCCATCTCTCCTGATGTGCTCACACTCTGGGGGAAGCCAGATACATGTTATGAGAACACTCAAGTAGCCATCAGGAGATGCTCACAGAAAAAGGAACTGAGGCATCTCACCAAGAGCCAGCACTACACTGTCAGCCATGTGAGCAAACCACCCTGGAAGCAGATCTCCCAGCTCCAGTCAAGCCTTCAGATAACCGCAGCCCTTTGACAACTCTTGAGAGCAACTTCCTGATGGAAAATACATGTTTAATGTGGTTTTCGGACAACTGTTATGTAGCAACAGATACCTAATATACTAAGACACAGAAAAGTTAAGTAACCGTCCAGACTAACGCAGCTGCCAGCAGGCAAACAAGTCAGAATGGACACAGGGCCTATGCTCTAAACCACAGGCTGCAGTTTCCTCCTTCAAAATGAATCTTATTTTCTCTGTATCTCGTTAGAGTTGATGCTGGAATCAAAGGAGATTATATAAATAAAGTATCTTCTAGGTATTACACAGTGAGTAGTCACTAACTAGCACCTATTATTACTAGCAGGAATAAATTCTTACAGAGAATCAATATTAAAATACAAACAATTTTACAGAAAATTATACAAAAAACAAAAACAACACCCAGTAGTATTTTTTAGACAGCTTATCATTTATTTTAAACTCACTCCTTATTTCTATCTCTGCTAGTCTTTAAAGATTTCTAAGAAAAAAACATCAGTTCTGTAGTAGTTAATGATTTCTATTCTAGACAGTATCTAATTAGCATCCTCTGTATGCATTTTACTAATTAATTTTTAATAATACATACACCAAATTGTGATAATATTTTTTAAAAAAGCAGTGCTATGGACTGAATTTTTTCCCTACAAAGTCACAGGTTAAAGTCCTAAACTCCAATGTGACCTAAACTCCAATATTTGGAAGCAGGACCTTTACAGGGGTAATTAAGGTTACACAGGGTCATAAACATGAGGCTCCAAGACCCTCTTCTGATTCAATGCAATCTTATCAAATTATTATGGCAATTTTCACAGAACTAGAACAAAAAAGTCTTAAAATCTGTATGGCTTAACAAAAGGCCCCAAATAGCCACAGCAATCTTGAAAAAGAAAAATGGAGCTGGAGAAATCAGGCTCCCTGACTTCAGACTTTATAACAAAGCTACAGTCATTAAAACAGTATGGTATCAGCACAAAAACAGACACATTAGATCAATGTAACAGAACAGAGGGCCCAGAAATAAACTCACACACTTATCAATTAATCTATGACAAAAGATGCAAGACTATGTAATGGGAAAGGACAGTTGCTTCAATAACTGGTGCTGGGAAATCTAGACAGTTATGGCTAGAAGAATAAAATCAGATCATTTTCTCACACCATATAAAAAATAAGCTCAAACTGATTAAAGACCTAAATCTAAGACCAAAACCATAAAACTCCTAGGAGAAAACATAGGCAAGACACAAACTGCAGCAGTATTGTTTTGAATCTATCTCCTAAAGCAAAGGAAACAAAAGGAAAAATAAACAAATGGGGTCTAATTAAACTTAAAAGCGTCAGCATAGTGAAGGAAACCATTGAAAAAAATGAAAAGACAACCTATTAAATGGGATAAAATATCTGTAAAAGATATGACCAGTAAGGGGCTAACATCCAAAATATACAAATAGCTCACACAATTCATTATCAATAAAAGCCAAATCAATTAAAAAATGGGCAAAAAGACCTGAATAGACAGACATTTTGCCAAAGAAGACATACATATGGCTAACAGAAATATGAAAAGATGTTCAACATCACTCATCATTAGAGAAGTGCAAATCAAAACCACAATATGCTACCACCTCGTACTTGTTAGAATGGCTATCATGAAAAAGAACACAAACAACAAATGTTGCTGAGGATGTGGAGAAAAGGGAAGCCTCGTACAATGTTGGTGAGAACTGGTATAGCCACTGTGAAAACGAGTATAGAGTTTTCTCAAAATAGTAAAAATAGAATTACTGTTATGAGCCAGCAATTTCACTTCTAGATATACATATATCCAAAAAATGTAAACACTAATTTGAAAAGATACATGTAGCCCAGTGTTCACAGTGGCACTATTTACTGTAGCCAAAGTATGTAAGCCAACTAAGTGTCCTTCGATAGATAAATATGTATATACATATATATGTGTGTATGTGTGTGTATATACACACACAACTAAGTGTCCTTTGATAGATAAATATGTATATACATATATATGTGTGTATGTGTGTGTATATACATCCATAAAAAAATGAAATTTTGACATTTGCAACAACGTGGATGATATTATGCTTAGTGAAACAAGTCAGATAAAGACAACTGATATCTTATCACTTAAATGTGAAATCAAAAAACATAAAAGAAATGAATACACATAACAGAACAGAAACAGACTTGGAGAAAAAGAGGACATCCCAGTAGCTACCAATGAGAAGAAGGAAGAGATAAGGGGCAAGACAGGTAGGGATAGGGGATTAAGAGGCACAGACTATTATATATAAAATAAATAAGGTACAAGGATACATTGGACAGCACAGGGAATATAGCCAATATTTTATAATAACTTTAAATGAAGTATAACATATAAACATTTTGAATTACTATGTTGTACACCTGAAACTAATATAATACTGCAAATGAACTCTACCTCAAAGAAAAACAGATGCTTAAGAACCTCTAAACAATTAATTTTAACTTCAACTATACAAAACCAATACTATTTTAGGACTCAATATTGCTTATGAGAAAGCATACTAGTGACTTTTCAGTCTCAAAGGACACTAAGCAAACACAATTTAATTAATATTCCCTACACCTGACCCGCCTTTTGAGAAACCTGTATGCAGGTCAGGAAGCAACACTTAGAACTGGACATGGAACAACAGACTGGTTCCAAAAAGGAAAAGGAGTACGTCAAGGCTGTATATTGTCACCCTGCTTATTTAACTTATATGCAGAGTACATCATGAGAAACGCTGGGCTGGAGGAAGCACAAGCTGGAATCAAGATTGCCGGGAGAAGTATCAATAACCTCAGATATACAGACAACACCACCCTTATGGCAGAAAGTGAAGAGGAACTAAAGAGCCTCTTGATGAAAGTGAAAGAGGAGAGTGAAAAAGTTGGCTTAAAGCTCAACATTCAGAAAACTAAGATCATGGCATCTGGTCCCATCACTTCATGGCAGATGGATGGGGAAACAGTGTCAGACTTTATTTTTTTGGGCTCCAAAATCACTGCAGATGATGACTGCAGCCATGAAATTAAAAGATGCTTACTCCTTGGAAGGAAAGTTATGACCAACCTGGATAGCATATTTAAAAGCAGAGACATTACTTTGCCAACAAAAGTCCATCTAGTCAAGGATATGGTTTTTCCAGTGGTCATGTATGGATGTGAGAGTTGGACTGTGAAGGAAGCTGAGAGCCGAAGAATTGATGCTTTTGAACTGTGGTGTTGGAGAAGACTCTTGAGAGTCCCTTGGACTGCAAGAAGATCCAACCAGTCCATCCTAAGGGAGATCAGTCCTGGGTGTTCATCGGAAGGACTGATGTTGAAGCTGAAACTCCAATACTTTGGCCACCTCATGCAAAGAGTTGACTCATTGGAAAAGACCCTGATGCTGGGAGGGATTGGGGACAGGAGGAGAAGGGGATGACAGAGGATGAGATGGCTGGATGGCATCACTGACTCGATGGGCATGAGTTTGAGTAAACTCCGGGAGTTGGTGATGGACAGGGAGGCCTGGCGTGCTGCGGTTCATGGGGTCGCAAAGAGTCAGACACGACTGAGCAACTGAACTGAACTGAATACAGAATTTAATGCCTCAGTTTTACTACTTCGATGGTAGTCACTAACTAGTCGGAAAAGAATTTCTTTGGCCCAAAAGCATCAGGGCTTTTAAATGTTATTTATATATTCACATGCCAATAGTCTTAGAAATTATATTTAATAATAGCATTTCTTAATCACTTTAGTATTATTTTAGGGTAGAAGGTAAGGATCTAGAATAAGATAGCAAGGTGAGAGTAATGGAGAAATTGTAAATGTTTAAAATCTGTTAGGTGAAAAATAAAATTGCTTTAATTTCTAGAAGGATTCGGTGTACTGACCCTGACAGAGCTGAAGGAAGCGAGGCTGAAGCGTGGAGGTGATCACACTCTCGGGCAGCTCCCTCAGGAAGAGCTTTAACAGGCTCGCCGCCGCGCACACGTCCCCATCTCGCCCCAGCTCCACGGGCACCCCACTCTCAAATTTCCATCGAAGCTGTTCCACCACCTTGACATTGCCATTCACCCGGAAAAGGCCTTCCTGGGTGAGTCCTGAAACAGCCAAGATGACACACAGAAAATAAACAGAGGCCTCTCACCGATACAAACTCTAAATGACAGTAACAAATAAACCTCAGTATAAAATTTCCTGAATAATTATCAAGCCCTGGAAGATTTTCACATTTTATAAAAACATTTTCTTAGAATAATAAGTTTTTCCATTTACTATATATCAACCCCAAACATCATAGATGATTGTTGTGAAAACTGACATCTAAAAATAAGGTCAGGACACAACACACACAGAACACACACTACTCTACGAAGGAATGTCATTCATATAATCTTCTACAGTATACAACAGAAATTTACTCTGGCTCCAAAAACAACTTATCATTTTGAGAACAACTATTTAAAAAAGAATAACATGTAAGTAAGAAACTTCTTAACTGTATGTGATTACCTTTGCAATTACTTGATAAAGAACTATTACTTCCTTAGTAATCAATAAATGCAAACTCTAAGACTTAGAGACTGTAAAGTAGTTAAGAAAAGATCTTGGCCTTTAGCCTATTGATCTGTGATCATTAGTGTTAGTTGGGGTCAGCAGAGAAGGCTTCACGGAGAAGCCTCTCATTTATCGGGGCCCTCTCCAGTGTTCTATCCCTGTTTCTGTACTCTTAATTCTGTATTCTTTCTCTTAAAGAAGGCCACAAAAGGATTAAGCATCACAACCCAAAAAAACTTGATCGATCCCTGACAAAGAGAAACCAATATATGAATTGAGAAGCTGAGAGAGGAGAACAGAGAGGCAGGTGAAAATACGGAGTGTTTAAGTCAAAGAGTCATGGGTTAATAAAATGCAAGAAATGTTAAGTACAGGGTAATGCACGTCAAGACAAAGGGCAAAGACTTTATCATAATTTATCAATGGAGCATTAAATGTGTATTTGACTGTGGGAGACAACATAAACAACGTTGAAAGAAGACCTAGCTAGCTAAGTAGAGAATGCAGAGGGCAGAGACCTTGTCTCAGGGTGACTACAATCTATGTAAGGCAGTAAGACAGAGACTATGGTGGGAAGGGAGTGAAAAGGAAAGAATAAAGATGATTTGGGAACTTGGTACATACAAAGAAAACAGAGAAAGTGGGGAAGATTGAAAAGTAACTTTAACATTTGAAGACTAGGAATTCAGGAAAAAGTACTGTAAAGAATGAGGTGGGTGGGGGTGGTGGTGGAAGGGTGGCGGCTGGTTTGAGGTAGAGGACAATGATTTCCAGTTCAGTGTGCTGGGTTCAAGGAGACTAAATACTATGAAAGCATGTGAGTCAGATGGTGGAGGAATGTTGAAGGTGTGAGAAACAATCTAAGAAAAGAGTAACCTGTGGGCTCAACTCGCCGCTCTCTTTTCGAGAGTCCAATGGTGAATTTCAGCCAAGAACCTAAGCATTGAAGCCTATCTGAATTATTTAGATGGCAGGTGTTTGTTCTTATCAGCCTTGGTTTCTCTCTCTTTCCTCTAACTGTATTTCCCTTTCTAAAGAAAAAGAAAGCTAATTTCATTTTACTTTATAATTTGATAAGACATTTATGAATCCTTTAATTCAGCAAAGGACCCTGCAGTATGTTAGGTATGAAAACAAAAAACTAACTATGAGAAAAAAACTTCAAACACCACCAGAATCCTTATGGAATTTGTCATTTGGTAAGATGTTTTTGTACTTCTACGTATACACATATTATTGGGTTGTGAATTTTAGCTCAATTTTGACAAAAATTTGTGAAACCAGAGATGATATTAAAAATATTTCACAATTGGTATGGCTAGGCCACTATGTAATAGAGGAGAGAGCAGGCAGTTTGTGAGCTAGGCAGCTTCTCAACTGGCCCTAGTGACTGACCCTCACCTCTTGGTATCCATGCCATGTGGAATCCCCTCCCCTCCTCGAGTGTGGTCTGGACCTAGTGACTTGCTTCTAAACAAGAGAATGTGATGAGGTTCCAATCTCACTTCTGAGATTAGGTTATAAGACTGTGATGTCTACTTTGCTTGCTCGTGTTCTCTCTTTCTGTTCTTGTTTGCTATGATGAATCAGCTGTTGTTTTGTGAGCTCCCTTACAAAAAGGTCCACGTGGCAAGGAAGTGAGGGCAGTTTCTAGACAACAGTCAGCGAGTAACCCAGACCCTCAGGTCAACAGGCCACAAGGAACTGGATCCTGCCAACAACCACATGAATGAGCTTGGAAGTGAACCTTTACCCACTCAAGTCCTGATATGAATGGTAGCCTCAGCCAACACCATGACTGCAGCCTTAAAAGAGACCCTAAAACAGAAGACATAGCTAAGCTGTGCCCGAATTCCTAACCCATAGGAACTGTGGGATAATAAATAGCCCTAATCTACTATGTTTTAGGGTCATCTGTTTTGCACCAACAGATAACTCAGGTGATATGCCATTTGCTTTAATGCTGCAGAGTATCAGTTACTACTGGGAGACTTCAGCTTAATCATTTTTAAAGCTTTCAAGGTCTGTTTCCTCTACAAAGCTTCACTCATAACTTCAGAAACATATTCTGGCATCAAGCAGGTGCCACCTAATAAAAGAGAATCCCATTCCTGGGCGAGGCCCAAATTCTGAAGATACATAATTTGACAACATAGTCCTCTATCTACCCAGCTCCAGAGCCTGCTTTTGGCCCAGCAAATGCCCCTGGATCTGATTTCACAGTAATTTTCTAGCTTTGACCTGAGGTTCACTCTCCCAACAAGGTTTTTTGACCCTTCCCTCAAATAAATGTACTTTCAGTTATTCAAAAATAACTAGCCAGCTCCGAGAACTGGCTTTAGTCTTAAATGTTCCTGATCCCTGTGAACTTTAATAAAGGAGAGAGAAGCTACAAATAGAAGTCATCAAAGTCAATGCTTCTCAACTATTTTTTCCTCCCTGATTTCACTTATTTGCAGAACTCTCTTCCCTCAGGAACTTCTCTCACCCAAACAACTTGAAGGACACTTAGTGACTTTTCAATCAGGACATGGCTATTTTACACTCTGGCAAAAAGAATTCATATAGTTTTTTAAAGCCCCTTATGAACTTATAATATATACAATACTCATATGAAGCTTACCAGACTATACTGTCTCTAATGTTTCCTATTATAAATTTTTAGGAAATGATTACAACAGAAATGTTCAGAGGGAGGAGATGTTTAGAAAACTTCAAAGAGTTACTCTCGTACATTTGAGATTTTGTCACATTTGATTTCATGAGATGTAATCATAATGAAACATCAATTTAATGGATTAGCAATGCCAAAAAATAACGTATACAACACTGACAGCTACAACTGAAGTATTTATTTAAAAATCTAATGAATACATGTATGATCGTATGAATGCATCAACAGAAACTGAACATGCCAGAAGTCAGAATTTTTCTTCTTAGCACACTGGCCCAGGCAGTCATATAACAATATGTATGCATATTCTGACATCTGGTGGTAAGTAGAGAATCCTACACTATTTAAATATCCCACAGCATCTTCATGTTAAAGTAGAAGCAATCCAGTAACACAGTCAACAAGATTAGTTATTTTAAAATAACTGATCAGTATAAACATGATATGACTCATAACCTAAAAGATTTTCCTTTGAATGGAAAAATACATGTACATTTTGTGGGATTTTTTTTTTAGTTTTTATAAAAACCCAAAGTTTATTTTTGTTGTTCAGTTGCTCAGTTGTGTCTGACTCTTTGCAACCCCATAGACTGCAGCACGCCAGGCTTCCCTGTCTTTCACTATCTCCAGAAGTTTGCTCAAACTCATATCCATTGAGTCGCTGATGCCATCCAACCATCTCATCCTCTGTTGCCCCCTTCTCTTGCCCTCAATCCTTCCCAGCATCAAGGTCTTTTCCAATGAGTTGCCTCTTTGCATTTGGTGGCCAAAGAAAAGTCTATTTAAAAGGTCTTAATAGAGTGCTTGATAAACACTTTCTGTTCTAAAATTCCTCTATAATAGTAAAAGGTTTCTCTCACAGTAAGTTGTTAGATATCCTCATTTACATTAAACAACAAAGTATGACCACAATATCTAAATGCGGTTAATTATACAACCAATCATTCCGAATCCCATATCTGACAGAGTGCCTACTGTCTTACAGGTGCATAATAAATATTTATATATAATATATAAATATTTAATTTATATTTAATATTTAATTTATAATATATAAATATATAAATAAATTTATAAAGCTGTAAAACAGTTACACAAAACCAACTCAAGTATCCTGCCCTCAAACTCCATTTTATTTTTGTTGTTTAGTCACTAAGTCATGTCCGATGCTTTTGTGACCCCATGGGCTGTAGCCCACTAGGATCCTCTATCCGTGGGATTTTCCAGGCAAGAATACTGGAGTGGGTTGCCATTTCCTGCTCCGGAAGATCTTCTTGACCCAGGGATTGAACCCAAGTCTCCTGCATTGGCAGACGGAATTCTTTACCACTGAGCCACCAGGGAAGCTCCTCAAACTCCACACCACACTTCAAACTTACACGGGCCCTATGCTTTTATTAACATAATAGTTTCAAATACAGAAAGCGGCTTCTGGCTGTCTACAGTGTAATTAACTATATAGTTTTTCAAAATACAGGGCAGGTGCCCGTCCAGACTCTGATTCAGTAGATCCTAGGTACTGTCAATGAATGTGTATTCTGAACACACATTCTTAACCAGGGTATTCTTAACCCTGGTTAAGAATGACTGACTGAAGGACTTCTCTGGTGGTCCAGTGATTAAGACTGTGTTTCCAGTGCAGGGGCCATGTGTTTGATAGCTGACTGATCCCACTAAAACATTTAGTTTTGTATTACCTGAATACACCCTATTAAAGTACAATGAAGGGTACACTAGGGAGAAATAGAAGAAACGCAATCTCTAATTCAAAATTTGCCCAGATTTTCATACACTGATCATGTCAGTGTAAACTAGCTCAGCTCCTAAGATTATTAGTGGACATATCTTTTGATCCATAAGCCCACTTCCAGAAGGTTAGTCTACAGGCACATCACTGTGCTTGATACATGTGAAAGGTTGGTCACTGAATCACTGTCTGCAAACATCAAAAGACTGGAACAATTCAATGCCGATCAGGATGTGACTAGTTAACACAGTGACACATATACACATGAAGTGTAATAGCATGCAGAGAAATAAAGAATTAAATGAGGAAAGCTCTTTATGCAAAATGGAACAGTCTCCAAAATATACCACTGAGTGATTTTTTTAAAAGAAGATTCATAAACAGTGTGCATGATATGCTAATGTTAAAAGGGAAAAGAAAATACACAAATTTGCTTATATATTCAGATATCTTTGCAAGAACATAGCAAAAAAAGTATAGTAGTATTGTTTTGGGGAGGGGGAGATGAAAGGTCAGGGGACAGGGTTTGGAAGGAGACACTTTTCACTGTATACCTTTCTAAATTTCAAACCACATAAATTTAGTAGTTATTCAATATTGTTTTAAAAGATTAAAAATAAAAATGATTTCAAATAAAGTGTTAATCGCTCAGTTGTGTCCAACTTTTTGTGACCCCATGGACTGTAGCCAGTCAGGCTTCTCTGTTCATAGAATTCTCCAGGCAAGAATACTGTTGTGAGATGATATTCCCTTCTCCAGGGGATCTTCCTGACCCAGGGATCAAACCCAGGTCTCCCCCATTGCAGGCAGCTTCTTTACGGTCTGAGCCACCAGGGAAGTCCAATTTTACATAAGAGTAACCTCAAAAGGCTATTATTTAATTATTGTTGGGTAACAGGTCAGAATACTGGTGATGCCATAATGAAAACATTATCTTAGGTGGTCACAGTTTGGCATCCAAATGAGTTATACCAAACAACCCTATTTAAGATATTAAATGAATTATTTAGTGATCATCTTTTATCTAAGTCAGAGATTACAGTTTTACTCAATAGTGAGTGTGTAACTAAGTTCTGTCAAAGCTCTAATTCTGTAACACCTGGCTTCAAGATTTTGTAGGCCAAGGGCCCATCTTCCTGCCATACCATATATAACACCTTTGTGTTTAACCTGCTTAAAGTGTTTGAACAAACCCAGAACTGTTCTCTAAGAATCTCACCCTCCTGCAGCTATCTTCCTCCCAAAACACTAACACCTAGGAGGTAAGAATGCAGTGAGTCCCTGGATCTTCAGTTTTCAAAGCAAAATGCTATAATATTTTCTTATCTACATACCAAATAACCTGAGCAAAGGGCTGTTTTTCAATTAACACAAAACACCTGACAGTCTTCTGAGGCCTGAACTGTCTGCCATTGAGTCCCTGTCACAACACATACGCTTCCTACAGAGGAAAGTGGAACATTTCCCCCAGCCTCCTCCTCAGCAGGGGGAACTGACTTGGAATCACGCCAAGAGTCAGGGGAAGCAAACTGCGCAGAGTACAGAATTTCTCCCAAATCTCAAGTTTTACCTTTAAAATTACCCACAAGTTTTATAATCTACTCTGCAAAGTGTCTTGTTTTAGTATAGAAATGTTCGTTTCAGCATAGAAAATGAAGATTACAAGCTCTTCCCTCAGAACAGCTTCTTTCCAAATCCCTTAAAGTTTATTGATATTTATTATTCAGTTTGGATCACCCATCACCCTGTCCTCATATGATAAGCATCATTCTCTCAAACTCTTGAGGGTCCCTTGGAGAGCAAGGAGGTCAAACCGTCAATCCTAAAGGAAATCAACCCTGAATGTTCACTGAAGGACTGATGCTGAAGCTGAAGCTCCAGCACTCTGTCCACCTGCGGTAAACAGCTGACTCATTGGAAAAGACCCTGATGCTGGGAAAGATAGAAGGCAGGAGCAGAAAGGGGGCAACAGAGAATGAGATGGTTGGATGGCATCACTGACTTAATGGACTTGAGTTTGAGCAAACTGTGGGAAACAGGAATGGAAACCTGGTGTGCTACAGTCCATGGGGTCACAAAAATTCGGACAGGACTGAACGACTTAATAACAACATTCTCTCAAGGCATCCAGGTTTTTAAGTCCTATTTTAAATAAAATAATTTAAAAAGCTATAAAACATACTAGCTGTCACTAACAAAGAGAGGATATGATTTTCTTTTTATCATGCAATGTTCTATGGCAGTCTGCAATCATTTTACACAATTTTATCATTCCCAAAGTTAATGCCCCCTCCCAACACCATAGTAGGTTATACATAATACTTTCTTTTGCTATTTCTGGTGAGTTTTGAAAGCAATCAACATATTCAATAAGTTCATGACTGACCTCAAACTGAAAGAGATACTCAAAGTATTCTGTTACATTAGAAACTATTGACTCTCAGAGGGAATGAGTCAAGAGAACTCAGCATTAATATTAAAAGTGTCTTTTAGTACTTAACACTAGGAATCATTCCAAACTAGAAACCTCAATAACTAAAGTGATTTCTCCATGGTGAGCTGAATTAAGTATTTTCCAAATAATGTTAAACAGTCATAAAGCTCTTAACATCCTTTGCTAAGGGCAGGGTATATTATGCCGTAATTCAACATTCTGATTAAGGTGTTTTAGGGAATATTCTAATAATGCATGGTGAATTCACACTGACACATTCTTTTGTAAAAACAGCAGAGTCACACAACACGACTGGACTCACCGTGTAGGGTCAAGTACTCCACGATGCTCCCCACGATGGCTGGAACCCCGTTCTCGGTCAGCCCCTGCCGGTGAAGGTCCTGGAGACTGACTCCAAACAGCTTGGTATAGGCGGGATTCCGCTGCTCGTGTAGCGGCACCGCGACTATCTTTTTCATGTCTTCTTTCAGCCGAACCGCTGTTTTACTTTGCTTAAAATAGCGTGAGAAGAAAGAGCAGTCAGTTATATTTACCACAGGAGGCTGCATGGTTACTACACAATCACCTGAGGGAAAGGCTAAGTACTCGAGGCTGTAGATCAGCGGTCTTCACTTATCTTCATGTCAACTCAAACCTAAATCCCTAACAACTCTCACACGCTGCTCAGGGTCAGGAATGGCATACCCAGATATCATGATTAAAAGAAATGAAAGATAATGAGAAACCTAAAGCCACAACTTAACCGTAACTAAGAGAGGGAGCAATACACTGCAGTATCTAAGATAGATTACTACAGTAACCGGGGGTGTGACTCACAAGTACCTGGTTAACAGGAAAACAAAACCTTTGTCAGAACACTGAAATCCCATGCAGATCCTGTAATAGTAAGACGTTATTGAAAATGAAAATTTACAGATGTCATCTTAAGGTAGCTTTAATTTGAAGGACTTAGAATATATAAATATGTAGAAGGAACCCTTATTTCTCTGATTTAAGTGTATCTGAAGATCTCGCTGATATACTGGCACATAAAATCAACTCAATTCTCTTTGATGTTCAGAATGCTATAATCTCTGAAATACCAAAGTTTCAGGTAATCACAACTTAGGCAATTTCAACAAAACTGTACATGTTATAAATAAAAATGCAATTTACAGTTCATTCAAGTTATCACAGTGAAAACTTCATATAGGTTTGTTTCTTCCTTTTAATAGAAAAATGAAGTAAAAGATTATTTTTAATATGGTTTAACATAATTGAGGTTTTTTTTTTTTTTTTAAATAAAGCATGTATCCTATGTAAATGTATGGATCTGTAACTCTAAACACTAAAATGATGGCAAAAAGCAATAAATTTTATTTGAGGACAGGGGAAGCAGATTAGGGGAAATATACCTTTTTGAGAATGAATGAAACTAACCAAAGTGTCAATATTGTAAGTGCAGGTTCATGTAGACCTTACAATCTAAAAAGAGAAACACTATCTGCATCACAGAGATGAGGAAACAAAGATCAAAGAGTTAAGAAGTAATTTGGTAAACATCATGGAGCTGATAAGAGTTTCATCATACTCCAATTCCATGTTCCTCTCCTTAATTTAAATTTATATCAACATTGAAGTAGTTTACATATAATTATAGTAACAAACTATGATAAATACTACATGCAACACATGACAGCTACACAAAGAAAATTCTACAATTGTGATTTTTAGTAGGATTTCTGTAGTTTCAATTTGATTTTGAATCTTACAATCTATAGAATCACACCAACTTTCATGGACATGTCAGCATCTTTCAATAGGTCCTATTTGAAAGCCAGATTTCCCTAGTAAAATTCAGCAAATGTATAAAGTTATACACAAGTTTGAGCAAACTCCAGGAGATAGTGAAGGACTGGGAAGCCTGGCATGCTGCCATTCATGGGATTGCAAAAAGTCAAACACAACTGAGCGACTGAACTGAACTGAACTGAATATTCTAAATAAGGCATAGTGTTAGCTACTACAGAGTAGTATGGGCAAGAACTGTCACTTCTGTTATCAAGGAAGCTATTAAGTCAAATCTATAACCATCACTATTTTACATCTGTGAGTTTAAAAACCTGTAAGTATCTTTCAAAAGAGCCCATGGAAAATTTCAGTCAATGGGGTCTATCTGGTGAGTAAGCAGCCAAAAAGTAACCTGTAATAATGAAACTTTGAAAGCAGTCTTAAATGTAGCATCAGAAACAGCTGACAATGAGATCAAATCATACAAATTTTATCATTTTCTTACAGACACAACATAACACACTGGTTTAGAGCATGGATTGTGGAACCAGACTGTTCTGAATCCCATTCCAATAGCATTAGCCGTGCAAACTTGGACAAGTCACTTACACTCAGTTTCCCCATCTAAGAGTTGGGCATACCAGGAGTTCCTGGAGTATACGAATAATTGAGCTTGGAAGGAGCTCATATATATGTAAGAATGAGAAGAGTATCTGGCACACTTAGTAAGTACCAATTGTTACAATCATCATCATTATCATCCTTATTCCAGGAAATTACTCTGGATTTCTTCTCAAAACAATTCAGAGATCCTTAACCACTTCTGTACTCAAATGTTTGTGTCAACTAAAGACTGTGGTTGAAAAAGGTACCATGGTCAAGGCTTGTGGTTGGTAGATAGTCTAATGATCTAATTATTCTCCAAGTATCTCAATTTCTTAAAATACACAGGTATGACTTTTGAAAGATAAAATCATTCTGCACATCAGTATTAAAATTTATAAAATTTTTATTAGAAATTCAAAATTTTCTTAGAAATCCTGTCTATATGTTTAAAACCTAAATTAACATTCTTTCTGCTAACTGTTCTTTATTCTATCTTTTACTAAAGTACAGTCAGTATGTTGCACCTGTTAACAGTGTAAATAGGCAATCTTGGCATTATGGCTCAATAGTTTCAAGGATGAGACATGTAATTAACCTCACACACTTTGAACTGATTGCAAATTAAGCTAACTGTTTACTCAATATAGACTCCTACTACACAGCAAGTTTATATATAATCAAAGCAATAAAGGAATACTTGATTCATCATTTTTAATTGATAATTTAATTTAGGTTAATACTTTTAAAAAGATACATACTGTTTTTAAAAAAACTCTATGAAACAAAACACCTATATTTTCAGAGACATACAAAGTAGATTAAGCAGAAAAGTAAATCAACAGAAGACAGAAAACTATAAAGTCCAATTTGTGTATTATTGCTGCTAAAGGCAAATATGGGACAGGAAAGTTATCACAGACATCACACCAGCTCTAGGAGGAGTCTGGGGAGGATCAGTAGGAGCCCAGGAGTGGACATTGTTTAAAATCTCCTACAAATGTGTATTACTTTAAAGATAGAGCACACTCTGGGAGCTGAACAGGGCTCAGCTGCATAGAGGAAAAAGGTACAGAAAATATCTACAGGGACCCCAAGAGGCAGTTATCAGGAAGCACCAGGAAAATTCACTGCCTAATAGTTCATGACCCTGGAGAGCAAGTTTATGAAGAAAAGGCAGTAAAGCTCTCCTGACCAGGCGAGCTTCTGAGAGAAGGCAGAGCAATGGGCAAACAGAAGGGCCACATTCAAGAAAATAGTCCTTTGGTAGCAATACAGGAGGGAGTCTCAGGGTTGAAAACTTGAAAAGCTACCTTGGCCTCTCATCGCTACACCCCACAGGACCCTCTTGATACTGAAGTACAAAAATCCATCTCATTGAAATGTGAGTAAAGAAAAAGGAACATAGCCAGCAACTAAACAGACAGTATTTTTAAAAGAATAAAGGAACATCGTAATTTTCTTGAAATAACTCATTAGAAAAATGTTGCCAATGAACAAACAATAACTGTAACCTAACAAAATAGCAAAAGTTAATAAGGATGCCAAAAAGCACATGCAACAAAGACCAAGAAACTGTATTTCATTAAAGTGAAAAACTTTTATGCATTAAAGATACTATCGGCAGAGTGAAAAGACAATCCACAGAATAGGAAAAAGTATTAGCAAATCATATATCTGATATGTCTAATATCCAAAATATGTTTAAGAACATATGCAACTCAACACAACAAAACCCATTTCAAAAAATGAATAAACACTTATCAAAAAATGATAGACAAGTGGCTAATAAGCACAAAAATGCTCAATTTCACTACTCATTAACCATATGCAAATCAGAACCACAATTAGATATACTTCACTCCCATCAAGATGAAAAGTGAAAGTGTTAGTCGCTCAGTGGGGTCTTTGCAACTCCATTCATTCCCTTCTCCAGGGGACCCTCCTGACCCAGGGATTAAACCTGGGTCTCTCGCATTGTGGACAGATCCTTTACTGCCTGAGCCACCAGGCAGTCCCCCCATTAAGACAGTTACTATAAAAAAAAAAAAACCAGAAAATAAAGAGCTAGGTAGGATGTAGAAAAACTGGAACCCTTATGCATTGCTGGTGATGATGTAAAATGATATAGCACTATGGAAAACAGAGGTTCCTCAAAAAATTAAATATAGAATTACTGTATGATCCATCAATTACACTTCGAGTATATAACCTAAAATCAGGAACTAAAATAGGTACCTGTAGACCAATGTTCATCATAGCATTATTCACAACAGTCAAAAAGTAGAGGTTACAATTCAAAAGCCTATCAAAAGATGAATAAACAAAATGTGAGGTGTGTGTATATATATACACACACACACATAAATATAAAGACAAATGTAACTATACTATTTGTGTATTTACCCTGCTTTTGCTTCTTATTCTGGAGGTCTTTCCATATTAGCACATATATTTGCTAATATTACACTATAAAGACACTATAACTGACTTAACCAATCTTATTTACTGATGTTTAGGTTGTTTACAGTTCTTGATATTACAAGTATTTCAGCAATAAGCAATCATGAAAACATTTCTACATAATTGTACAAATACCTATAAGATAAATTCTTAGAGGGACAATTGCTAGATGGACAGGTTTATAAAGCTGTAATTTTTTTAATACTACCTCCAAGAGTTAAAAGAGGAGCTTTTTGCTACTAGATTATATGAAAGCAAAATAAATTCCCCTTTAACTTAAATTACTGTATAAATCATAAATTTTAATAAGTATTGCCACATTGCCCTACAAAAATGCTTTCATGGTTTACAGCTTGATTCATAGCATATGACAGTGCCTGTTTCCCATTTTATCAACCATGAGTACTAAAAAATTTCATGAATTAACTATGAATGAGATTGAGCAATTTTCTTTGTGAATTTGCATTTGTTTCTTGTTTGTGAGCCTCCTAGTCATAAGCTCTGCCTAGTTTTAATTGGGTAGTTTTCTTGTTTCCTACTGATTTGTAGGAATTTTTTTGTATATTAAAGTAATTAATCTTGTTTTAGTCATGTGTGTTTTAAATATCTGTTCTAGTTTCCTTCTGGCATTAACTTACGATATTTGTGTTGCACAGACATTTTTGGTTATTTGGCAGAAAACTTTACCCATCTTTTTCTTCAAGGCTTGTAGCTTGGGTTTCCTTTGAAACATATTCCTTGATCCAAAATTAATCTTTAAATTTACACATGTGTTATTCTAGTATTTTTATGATTTTACTTTGATATTTATATCTTTGATCCATCTCTAGTTGAAAGAGGAAGAAATACAGCAATTATCCTTCTTCTAGTAGCTAGTCATTATTAAACTGTTTTAATTCCTGTTATTTTGATATCTGATATACTAAACTCTCCCAACTTAGTCTTAAAGGAGTAACTAATAATTCAGAATTGTCATAAAATAAAATCATATAGAATCTTTCCATAAAACACTCATTTTGAATGATAAATTTAAATAAAAATCTCCAAACTGCCTGTTACCTATATGAACTTATATTTAATTATATGACACATAAATAATTATGCTATGACTTGCTATACTACCCCTTCATCAACTATTGTCATATTCATATTGTCAATTCATCGTTACAGAGAACAACTCAAATATGCTTTCTTATGATTTCTATCTCACAAACTACTGGATACAAGCTTATCTGAAATTTAGTTTCCCTAGGTCAGCTTTAAGATATGAAACAGAATTAATCAAAGTTATCATTATAGTATAGTCTTCCCTACTTAACTGGCCTAATTCTTCCATGCTAGTTTGCATTTTCCACCACTGTAACTAAAATCTCCCCCAAATCTTCTGCACAGGTATTAACAAATTAAACCCATCCACAGAGCCAACCATTCTTCAAAAAAAACAAACCCTGAAATAACCTAGATACTACTGACTTTACCCACACTGAGGAGATACATTTATCTATCACTCTGTTATTGACCTATTTTGTTTGACTTCTGATTCTGAAGGGCAAACATGAAAATTCTCCTTGCAACACAATTCAAATGTGAAGACAGACACATCTTTGTTTGACTATTAATCTAGTCTTCTTCAGTACTTGGCTTAGTGTTTAAAAAAACAAAATTAAATGTTTAATCCTGTTTGAAATTTGATCTAAATCCAATAATATAAATAGTCCCTTCAGATTATAGAGTTCCTTTTATATTATTTAAAGCAGATAATGATTGTATTAAGGAAACCACCTTAAGGCAAGCAGACAGCCATGTAACAAAGATAATATTTTATGATGCTGTACTGTTCACAATGTATTTTCACATTAGTGTTTGTTTGGTTTCTCACAACAATCCAGTTCAACTACTGGTACTCCCTTGTGACAGATGGAAAGTGAGAGGTTAAACATCTTGCTCAGGGTCATGTTGGGCAAGCCAGGAAGTGGCTGAGCCAAGACTCAAAGCCATGTCTCCAGCCTTTCAAATCCTGCCTCATTCCAATGCATGATGAGCTTTCCCAAACCACAGAACAGTAAGTCATCAAATGATGAGGTGTATTAGTTGTTTCTGATGCAAGCAACTGAAATTCCAGCTTGCACTAGCTAAAATAATAATGACATTTACTAACACATTAAAATAGTACTAAGGAGTTGAGAGGAATGGAAGCCTAACTTGGTAGATGCAATAGCTCATGCCATTTATTGATCAATTAACTAAAAGCAGATCTTTAGGCTGCCCTCTCTCCTCATATCTGCCAGCAGCACTTGGTGTACTTAACTCATTGTTTACATTGAGTAGGGAGTGGGAGACAGACTGCTACCCTAATCATGGAACATATGTCCTTCTCTTTGTTTGGTTTGAGCAATTTAGGTTACAGCCAGGGAGACTGTTTGTTTACACATGTTCCAACTATCTTTGCATTGAGGTGGGAACATGTGACTAGTTCAAAGCAATGAATCATGAAAAGAGTAATGAGTCACTTCCAGAGTGAGGCAGATAAAAATATGTGTGCCTCCTCCATTTCTTCCCCTGATATAACTTAGGGGATACATGCTAATATGCTAAGATAATAAACAGATCACAGAATGGAGGAAGCCTCCATACCAGAGCCACCAGATGGGACAGAGATTCTGACAACGTGCAAGAGACTCTAAGTAATCCACAAATTAATTTTCATGCCCCAAGCTACTGAGATTTCAAGGTTTATCTACTGGAACATGCAGTGCTAATTACCTTGATTGACGCAGATTACATGCCCACCTGAGGGAAAGCTATGCATTGACCAGACTGAACATCATCTGAAGATGGAATGGATGTGTGGGATCTTTTGACTACATGCAACTTCACAGTAAGAATTCCTGAGATATTCAATTGGAGACTCGAACAGTTAAAAGTACAAAACATTAAAAAAAAAAAAAAGTACAAAACATTTATAATTGTCCTGCTAATTCTTGTTAATAGAAAACTCTGCATTTACACAAAAAAACACCCCCAAGACGACAGATGCCTTTGCAAATACACTCTCAGATGCTTGAGGGTCTTCAAAAATAAAATATACCCAGGGAACTGCAAAACCTAGGCCATGACTGATCTGTCCTGTGCAAATGTTTCTTGAACAACTACTACTGCCCAGTCCTGAGCAAAAAGTAAGTAATGCAAATAAGACATGACCCTTTCTGTCCAAACTGTTGCCTACTGTGCTGTGGTGCTGCGCTTAGCTGCTCAGCTGTGTCCAGCTCTTTGGGACCCCCACGGACTGTAGCCCACCAGGTTCCTCTGTTTGCGAGGATTCTCCAGGCCAGAATACTGGAATGGGTTGCTATGCCCTCCTCCAGGGGATTTTCCCAACCTAGGGATCAAATCCAGGTCTCCTGCATTGCAGGCAGATTCTTTACCATCTGCGCCACCAGGGTTGCCTACTAGATGACAGAAATTATGCTAAGAAGTTAAACAGACAGTCAAATAGTCCCCAAAATCTACTATCAAGGTAGCATACTGCTCAATGTCTGAGATCAGAGTATAGTAACATAACCAATATTTAAACTCAGGTACGCCAGACTCCCAACAAAGCCCATGCTTTTCAAAAATCTCAAATAAAGCTTAAAAAAATTAAGAAATTCATTACAGCATTTAAGAAACCTAAATATAGTCTGCATGGAAGGAAATTGGTACCAAATAATCAAACTAGGAACTACCAAGAGGCTATCTCTGATGGTCTTGAAACTCTGCTCTTACATAATATTTGTTTGCTATATTATTTAGGAAGATTTGGTTCAGCTAAATTGAAAACAAAAGAAACTGTAAGGAGAACAGATAGAACTAAGTGTTGACAGTACATAAGGACATAGGATAACTTGGTAGACATAATCTACATAGAAAAAAAAATGAAGATAATTAAGAAGGGATGAAAGAACCAGGTTGAGCACCTGGCATTTATGAGACACCAAATATCTATGTCTTTATTAAGTTGCCCATTGATTTTACCCATTCTGGCCCCATGTGCTTTCTGCCTGCGATATGCACATAAAAATTCATAGCTGTGCAGTGGTGTCTTAGCAAGTTACAATTACACCTAGGCACACTTGCCCCTGACGACAGAGCAAGTTGTGCTGTCTCCAGATACACTCCATCCGCTGAGCCAGCTCACACTCAATCCTGGTCTTCAAAAATGTAACACAATCAAAGAAGGTTGATATGGTCAAGAAGGCAAGAAAGACAGGAAAGATAAGCATTATATACCACAGGATTTGGGGAGTGTGATCTTTCGGTCCCATTTAAACACTTTCTAAGTAGGTAAACCTACCTCATCTTTTCCCCCTTGCTTTGTGCTGTGTCTTAGGTTGGTGCAATAAATCTACAAGAGTATCCTGATTTGGTCCGCGAGCCTTTTTGTACTGTGGCCTGTCTGCGCTGTGTGTATAATAAGCTAGCTGATAGCACCAGATGGGGAAGCTACAGGAGTGTATGTGCCCACATTAGGGACAAAGGTGATAAAGCCTGGGATACCCCTCAAACTGTAGCCAGTACCACCAAGAGTTGGGGCTAAGTCAGGACAGAGTGATAGCTGGGGCCTGACAATACCAAGAGAACTGAACCCCAAATTCACCAGTCACTGACTTGGTCCCTAAACTCACTCACACAGCAGAACAGTCAAGAGTATAAGAACCTACACAAAGGCACTCAAGGCCCCCTCTTTATTCATCCATTAGAACATCCACCCCCCAGTCTCAGCCCACTTATCCTCAAAATGACCACATGGCACCTTGGACAGAACTGGAAGGGCAGGGAATCTGAAAGATTCAGAATTTACCTAGTTCTATTGACTTGTCATCCAAAGAAGGCTTGTCATCCAAAAGTGTATTAGAAACTAAGTTAACGCCAGTTGGCAAGTATGTTTCCTGTTCTGCCTGGGGGTGATTTCTGACGAAAAGTAAGTATGTCACAGTAAAGAATCAACCTCTTCTATGTAATTTAAGTAAGGGTATGAGTCCATTACAGTTTTACTAACTGCACTAGCAATTTGGAAAACAGAAAAAATCAAAAGGAAACGAGAACGAGAAAGTCAATAGAACTAGGAATTTAAAATCTTTAAACCTGTCTTCCCACTTCAAGAATTCATGCACACACACCCATACACACACTTTACAAACATTCGGTACTCAATTATTTTGTCTTTAGAACAACGATCTTCAGTAACAGGACACTGAGCAGTTACTACACATATGTCTAAGTAGCAAAGTTCCAAACTGTTAAGTTTATGAGCCCATATGCACTCATTCATGGTTACTTAAAGTTCTCACTTCTCTGTCAGAAACACAAAGTGTTTTGATCTTCAATAGCCTTTTTTTTTTTTTTCAGAAATACTATGCTTCGATTCCTAAATATGTGCTTCCTCTTATAATAAAATTGAGACCAAGCTAAAGTTAAAGAATAGGAATGATTAAGAATTATTTCTCCTGGGAGCGAATAATCTCTTAAATTGTATGATTTCTATATCAACCTTAAATGAAATTTTGTATATATTTTGGATATAAATTAAGGAAATATGGAATTTCATACATGGGTTAGTCTGCATTTTAGTCAAGGTAAAAAGCAATATATGCAACTAACAGCAAGTAGCAAAGATCCAATCAAACAATCAGATGTCTGCAAATGTCAGGACTAACAGGTCAATCTGCTGCTTTACTCGACGCATTTCCAGCTCTAAAGTCTTTCTTTCATAAAGCTGGAAAAATGCAGACCTGTGTCTGTAGTCAAATAGAAGTTCAGTATTTTCCACAAAGAAAAATAAGATCTTGAAGGAAACTCTTTTTTGGGGTGATAAAAAGATTACCAGCTGCACACCTAGATGCTACAGGCATCCAAGCATCGGGGCTGAAAGGGAAAGAGTTAGGAAGACAGGAACACAGGATGCTGAGAAGTTCTGAGCTGAAAACCAGGGACTTATCCTACAGTTCTACTAAGAAAATTCAATCCGTGGGGCTAGTGCACCATCTGGTGGCCATTCTGGGCCTATGTGTCAAAAATTTCCCAGATGTTTCTAGATATTTTAGGATGTCACCAGAACTACAACAAAAATACAGTTCATTCTGACACTTCACAGGATCTGATCAAAATGTGATGAAACACTAGAGAGCAGTTAAGGATGATAACACAGAGTAAGATATTTCTCATTTAGTAAACCTCCAGGACAAATAAAATGCCCCTTGGAATACAGTACCAATTTGAGACTGATTTTCTGTGTATTAATTAAAAAGATTTAATTACAGCATTCTGTAATTTATGTAATTGTAGATATATTGGGTTATTGCAAAAGATTACATGTAAGCACCAAGAGAACTGCTTTTTTTGAAAATTCATGAATTTCAGCCCTAGAAACACACACCTTTCTCCATGGATTTTATATCAGTGTTATTTATTACTGCTACTGTATTATAACCAGAAATTTGTATGGTTGGTTGAGGATTTTCACACGTTGATCACCTTAGTTCTTTCACCATCACTTTTAGCAACCATGCGAAAACAAAAATTCTAGAATTACTAAATGAAAACAAAAAGTGAAATAGAAAAATGGTACATACATTCTTGGAAGCAAAGAAATTGACGGTTATTTTAATTCTTTTAATTTGCTCTCAATCTAGGCACAAGATACTTCCAATAACTACAATTTAACTCATACTTAACTCAGAACAAGAAAGTCTAAAACGCTGGAGAGTGATCTACATACAGTATGTAAGTTTACTTAACTGGGTAAACTCAGCACACATCTTCCTTCATGTGGAAAAGGAAAGCGGACAAAAATACGGAATACCACCCCCCAATACTGCTGAATGTCCATGTGAATAGTTAGGAATTTAACTTCACAAATCTCCCCACACCTCCTAAGAAGGAAGAGCAAAGTCACACAGACATCTCCTCTAAACCAGGAGGGCAGAGACCTCTCCCGGGCCCTGGCAGCGCCCACGAGACAGCGGCGGCCTTTACTCACACAGATGGCAAGAGCTCCAGCCCCCATCGCGCCTGGCAGATCTGACGAAGCCTGGATGAAACGATCGAAACGCCACCACAACACTAAAGTTCCACTCGGTCGATAATGCTCTGATGTAAAACGCAGCTCCAGATCCAGAGGCCCCACGGAGAGCCCAGGGCAGCTCCTAACATTTTCGGAAGTGTGGGTTCGCTTCTGATTTGGCTAAACCCACATGGCTGGGAGGGCTGCCCGGAGTTGAAATCTGATCCACAGCTTCCAGGACTGGTGCACGGACCCGGTCACGTGACCCGGGTCTTAAGTCGCTGACATCTTTTGCTTAAACCTGACTTGTTAGATGCCACACACAGGCTTCTTCAGTTCAGAAAACACCAATTACCTTAACAGGTGATGTTCATTCATTAATGGACTTAATTTTAAGTGCAGAGAGCAAAGGCACATTTGCTTCCATCGATACTCATCTCTAAGAAAAATTCACCTATTTACACTCAGGTTTAAATCTGAAGGCATATTCCTCACTTTTCTAAGGCAGAATCAGTTCAATGTTATCGAATTTTCTTCCTTCCACCTTTATTCTGTCAGCATTGTTTCAAATGATAACACCCTACTTTATTTAAGTTACACACTGCTTCTAATTAGTTTCAGATTATCTTACATACATTGGTGATAAACATAGACAACATGTTTCCAGACAACCACAATTCAACATATGTGATTTATGGTCTGGAAAATGAGCCTCTAGCTGACTTTTCCAGAATTTTCTACCCCACATGCCGTGTCATTAGAAAATCTCATTTGACAATTTCCAAATATTTGAGCGGATAGGTAAAATATCCATTTCATACAAGCCAGAAGGAAACAGTACTTTTTTTTTTTTTTTTTAATTACTGCTTTTCTGTCAAATCTTTTTAACTGGCACATTTAAGAGAATGGTAACAAATATTACATGGGAAGTTTCACTTGACCCAACTTGAAAAGACTTAAATTGTCCCCAACTACAGAACATATTAATATTTAATCTTAAGGGGAAGAGGTGGGAGGAAAAGGGAAAAATGAAATCAGGTCCCATTATAATACTTTTCTCCAAATAAAGTATTCTTTGTCTAACTGCAGCCAACCAAGAGTACCTACAGAGAACCCAAGAGAGCAAATCATACTAAGCAATCCCCAAGACGTGACCGAATAGGTTTTATTTCCATGGTGCACATGAAACACTGCAGAGATTCTACTTTCACAAGGCAGAGCAACACAATCCCAAGGCCATACAAGGGAATGGTGCTGGGACAATGGACAGAATCCTCTCTATTACAAAGAATACATTTTTGTTTCATTTCTACATTAATCTAGATTTTAATCACTCTGCTTCCCGTTCAACCATTAGGAAATGAGGCTGATTACTAAAGAAAATTGTAACAAACTTTTTCTAACAAAAAATTTGTCTTCTTTTTCTGATTATATAAATATTGCTGGTCCATGGTGAAAAATAAAAAGATTAGGTCATCTCAAGACCCATCATCCAATGTTACCCAATCAATATGCATTACCTACACTGGGCCAGGTGCTATATATCTTACCAACAATGTATGTACCTTTTCTCCTAGATCATCCAATGCGGGGAGGGAGGAGTAAATAAAGAAACCTCTTGATTAATAAATGTAGAGATGCTAATAAAGAAGCCAAGATGTAGCAAAAGAATAACAGACAACACCCAGAAACATTTAACATATTTACTTCCAGAATCTTTTCTATGCTTTTTTTAAAATGCAATTTAAATCCAATTTCTGATCATTTTAAATCCTAATATTTTTACTTAACATCTCATCAGATCCCATATTGTTAGCACTATAAACTATTTTAATCATGCATAATACTACATTCTGTATATATAACCATTTAGTCACTTTCCCTAAAATGTTTTTAGACATTTATATGGTTTCCAATTTTATGTATGTATGATTTTAAATAATGCTTTGTTCTCAATCTGATTTTTTCTTTCTAGTAAAGACTCCTGAAAATGAAATTTCTGAATCACAGAGAATATGAACATGTATCAAGGCTCCTGACACACACTGGCTCTGGCAGTTTATATTCTTCAACTTACCCTATCCAAGGTCTGAATATTTTGTAAAGTATTTCCTAATTTAGTGAAAATGATTTCTCATTTTCAAACTTACATTTCTTTTTTATAACATTAAAGATATGAAAAATCCTTATTTGTCATTTGTACTTATTCTGTGAACTGTCTTTGATCTATTTTGCTTACCAAATGGAGTCTTCTCCATTGCAGTATCTTTTATAGGGTCATTGTAAAGATCAATGATATAATCCATAAAAAGCACTTATTTTTATTGCCATTTGCCTGGTGCTATGCTAACAACTTTGGATGCTTATCGTATGGTTTGACTATATGTATCTACTTGGAATTATTTCAAAGTATGGTAAAAGATGAGGATTTAAATTGATGTTTTATTTTCATATAACTACTATGGCCCAGACTGTTAACTCTCTCCAGTGTATAATCTCTCTTTCTGATAATATTGGAGCTCTTTCTCCCCCTGAGTTGTGGCTGAGCCCACAGTTACCCAGTTGGAGACCACATTTCCTAACCATTCACACAGGTAGACAGGGCCAAGTGATCAGATCTGCATTAACAGAATGTGTACGAACAGAGTATGTGCACCTTCTGTGTCCTGTGCTTAATAGGAAATCCCTTGCTTCACATTTACTCTCCCTCCCTTTCAAATCCCCTCCCCTTCATCACAAGCTGGAATGAGGATGCACCAGAAACCTAGCTCTGACCATGGAGAAGATGGACAATGTCCCAGAAGACAGTAACTTGATGAGACAAACTCTAGACCTCTGAATGACCTTGAGGAGTACAGCATTCTTATAAAACTAGACCAAATAAAATTTATGTGGAGATGAAATAAGATTCCCAGTAAGATACTATATTTGAAGGTCCTATATGTGAATATACATGTATGTATATAAAACAAGTTTGTCTTTAGCCTAACTCATATACTCAACAAAAACTCAGTCCCATTTATTGGACAATTTCCCACTTATGATACTATGTATACTAATATATTAAATTCATAAATACACACACACATATACATGTACATACTAGGGTATATTTTTCAGGCTAATATATTCTATATAATTTTTTATCCTAGTTCTATATCACTTTTATAATATTTGAATAATTTAACTTTATAATTGATTTAAATATCAAACAAAAATAGTCTTTTTTCATTCTCCATCTCTTTCAAAATTATTGCTCTTCTTCCAATTTTTAATGATGAATTTCAAAAGCATTCTGTAACATCAGATCAAATTCAAGAATCAAAAATTATACTTCCTGTTATTGTTTCTAATAGGTGTATATTTATCTTTTTTCTACTTTTGGATAATACCATAAAAGGACAATGTAAGGAGGGAAAAAATTTAGTCCTAATTCCCATAACTTCTTAAATACCATTATAAAGTAAAATTAGTACTGTGATAACAAATTTTTATCCTTATTTTTCTGTGGTGACTAGATATCATTTGTTAAAAGAAACCCTGAATAGGCCATTTAACAAAAAGCATCAGAAGACTCTCTTGACTGCAAAGTTTGTTTCTTCGTGGAATATATCTGTTATCATAGCGTGAAATTTTACTATTTTCCTGACCCTCGAATGAATGAAAGCAATAGTAGAGTTCAATTAATTCTAGAAAGCTCTCTGAGCTGTCATATATGTATATTCCTGATTACTGATTTATAAAGAACTTAAGATACACAAGCCACAGTCAAGAGAGTTGCTTATATGAATTACTGATTCTCCCTAGAAAGGATAGAGGGATTTTTTAAAGTGCATTACTGAAGAGTCTGCTCTGGTGGGCTAACTCCATGACTACATCCAAAAATGCTGAAAAGGCATGGCCAGGACAAAAGATGTCCTATTTTCAAGAAGATTCCTGGGTACCCTGGAGAAAGATGTCAAGGTTATTTCACAATGGATGGTCAGGCCCCCTCGGACACTGTCATTTAAATCACCCTTTGACCCAGGAAGATTCATGGAGGAAGTTAAAAGGACCAGGTCATCCTCCAGCCTCCAAAAAACCTAAAAAAATGCTTTGAAGCCAATCCCTCTAATGTCCTTTGACATTATCCAGCTAATGGATATCAAAGGACACAATCTTTTTACTTGGAGTAGATACAACGGATCCCAGAAGAAGAGCAGTAGCCTGTAGACACAGTACCATTAGCCATGCAGCAGGGACCAGCAAATAGCAGGGTGGCTTGTGGTGGTAGGTGGCAACGGTAGCATGAAGCACTGGTGGCCCATTAGAAATGGGACAGTCTTTTTTGGGGCCCAAAAAGACTCCAAGCTGGAGTCTTTACTCCAGCTCCTGCCCTAGCCCAGCTATTTCTCAATGGGACTCCCAGCCTGGCCCAGAATCAATGACATTCTGCTAGACAGGATATCAGAAGTCAGCCAGTCAGCAACTATTTGGTATTTATATACTCTCTGTCAGACAGAAGGGTTCAGATATTTTGGTGTTTGGATCCCTCACGGTGGATGCACTTGTTCTATAACAGGGTCAGCAAACTAGCCTGTGTGCCAAATACAGCTTTGTTGTTGTCATTGTTTAGTTGCTAAATTGTGTCCAACTCTCTTGTGACCCCAAGGACTGTAGCCTGCCCAGCTCCTATCCACGGGATTTCCCAGGCAAGAATACTGGAGTGGGTTGCCATTTCCTTCTTCAGGTGATTGAACCTGTGTCTCCTGAGTCTCCTGCACTGGCAGGCAGATTCTTTACCACTGGGCCACCAGGAAAGCCCTGCCAAATGCAGCTACTCTAGACCAAATCTGGTGACATGCATCTGTTTACATATGCATATGGATACTCTGGCAGTAGCAGTACCATGGCAGAACTGAGTAGCTGCAACACAGACAGAACACATGACCCAAAAACCTAAAATATTTGCATCGGACCCTTTATAAAGTTCACTGACCCTTGCTCATTACTGGGGGTTGGATTCCTCATATACCTACTGAAAGACTAGTCTATGGACTAGTTCCTTAGAAAACAGGAGGAATGAAGTCTTTATTGGGTGTGTTAATCTGCTTTATGGCAATGGCTACATTATGTGGGATCAGATCTATTTGAACCTTCTCCTATGTATTTTCTGAAAGGTTTCCCTGAAAAAGGACCACTTTAAAGCTGATGATCTCCTCTCTGTTCTGAATTTAGATGCATTTCCATTCCACTTCAGGAGAAAAAAATATTACCATGGTCCTAGGAAAAGATTGATTACTTTGGAGCCAAGGAAACCAATAAGCGAAATAATTAATTTAAATCTGTTCAACTGGTAACCTGCTTCAGTAAACCGATTGGTTTTTTAAGCCAACCCATCACTTCTGGCCAACAAAGAAAGTTCTAATAAACATGCCTCTGAGTGACAACCAATCAAAAAACACCTTATTGGAATAATCACTCTCCTTCAGATGATGCCAACACCCCCCAAAACTGCACCAACTCTAATTCCACACTTCTTAAGTAAGACAGCAGTCTGCTCTGCTGACAAGACTGCCTGACCAGCATACCTTCCCCTTACTACAATAGTAAAAAATTCAGCTGTCTTTTCAGGTTTTGAGTATTGATTTCATTAGTCTTGGACACAACCCAAAGTTTACAAACCCTGAATCTGTGGGTCATTCTTTAAGCTGCATTGTTTGATCTGCATCTCTATTACTTCCTCGCTAGCTTCCTACTGCCCCTTCTTCTAGTGCTATTTATAGCTCTGCTTCAACTATCAGCATGCCCCTTGGCTGAGGCTAGACTGCTTGACATCATTTCCTTCTTGTCTGGAAGCCAAAACAGATCCACCACACCAATCTCCACAACAGGAGAAAATCAGGGCCCAGCCCACTATGAAGTTGACAAGAGGGCTGATTTGGGAACAGGAAGCACTAGATATCTATGGTAATCCTCCAAGCCTCAGACCTGGGGAACAAGAGAATAGTCACTTTTTTTTTTAATTGAGGTGTAGATGATTTACATTATATGTTTCAAGTGTACAACAAAATGATTCACAACTCGAAAGATTATACTCCATTTATAGTTACTATGAAATATTGGCTATATTCCCTGTGTTGTACAATATATCCTCATAGTTTATTTATTTAATACTCATTTTTTTGGAAAAGTTTTACTTTCCCAATAAATTTGTTAAAGCCATAATTTAACTTTTCAATTTCATAAGCACTTATGTACAATGCACAATGTGTACCTCTTATTAATATTCTAGGAATTATGGCTAAGGAGATGTACAGGAAATGGTGTATTACTTGAACTATGAAGTATATGTAAAAATATTTAGGACATCAATTGCACAATTTGTGAAGGTATTCTGTTCTACCATTTTGTATCACTTCCATAGTGATTTGAAAGGCCATGGACCTGTACTTGGGTGAGCATTACTATTGTTAGCAATCAACATGTGTGTGCATGCTCAGTCGCTCAGTTGTGTCCAACTCTTTGCGACCCCACGGACTGTAGTTCGCCAGGCTTCTCTATCCATAGGATTATCCAGGCACTCAATACCTACTGTTCGTCATTCTGCCAGCTTCAGTTTACAACTATCTCATGGTCCCTGAAGGCACTTGAGTCTTAATCCTTCAATTACCAAATAAAATACACTAAATTGTACAATCAAATTTGAAATGTGAGCACTTAGTCTTTGAGAAAAGGCTAAAATTGGAAGACAGAAAAAGATGGGATGGACGAAAGTGATTGGAGCTAGACCATCAAGAAGGCAGGTGTTGAGCTGACTTATACAGAGGTCACTGACCAGGACAGAAGGGGAAAGAGAGGGCATCTAACATGGGTCTGTGTGATGAGCAGAGAAACTGACACTAACCGGAAAAGCAAGGGGTCTTAAATAGCAAAGAAACACTGGCTTGACTTCATAAACAATGAGAAACTACTCTAAGCTCTTTAGTAGAATGAGTAGCTTGAGTAAACTTGTGCCATGCTGCTCTGCTTAGCTGCTCAGTCGTGTCAGACTCTTTGTGACCCCATGGACTGTAGCCCACCAGGCTCCTCTGTCCGTGGGCATTCTCCAGGCAAGAATACCAGAGTGGGTTGCCATGCCCTCCTTTAGGGGATCTTCCCAGCCCAGGGATTGAACCCAGGTCTCCTGCAGGTAGATTCTTTACCATCAGAGCCACCAGGGAAACCCAACTAGTGTCATATTCACCTGCACATCTGATAAGAAGGTGCTAGGATAGGAAGGAGACTCCTTACAGATAAAGGACTCTGTTAATGATAATCCAGCTGAGATGAACAGGCCTTGAATTCATGTAGTGAAGGATAAGTCACATGAATTTTGTAGAAACAACTCTTAAGATGGATAAGTGACTTAAGAGGCAAAAAAGATATCATCCTAGTCAAGAGAGGCATGAAAAATGATTTTAAAGCTTTGTTTTCCAGGACACTGGAACAGTGCCTAATAACGTGGGTACTCCAGTTCACCTGGGAAAGTTTCAGTTTATGTTTGCTGACTTAACCTAATTATTAATCGGGTCCCCTTTTACTCTTAAAAGTGCTCTGGGAAAGCTGAGGCTAAGGGAGGTACCAGCAAAGGCTATTGCCAGGGTATCAGAAGGATCTTCTCCCTGAGGGTCCTAAGAACCCAGACTAACCAAAGTCTGTCTTGCACTGGAAAAGATCTTTTCATCCCCTCTGCACTAACACCAGGGCAAGGTCCCATGGGCCAGTTCATGAAATGGGAATTAAGGAGGGCTTTGTTGACCACCCCAGCACACTATCTACCGGGGGACTTTCTGGACTACTACAGCCTTAAGTAGCAATAAGAAAAAACTGTCCATGAAGGGGGTTTTCTTATCTTCCTCTCATGTGCTGAATTTTCTTTCATCATCCCCATGCACTGAAAATAATGTGAGTCACTGCCAGTGTTGATTCAATCTTCAAATTTGCTGTGTAAATCCAGATCCACAAGAAACTTGAGGCTTTTTCTCTCTCTTCAAAAGTAATTTTGAATTCTTTCTCACCTTTGGTTTAAGTAACTGTATTAGTGAAGCGATTATACCTTTGGCCTCAGAAGCTTTAAAGAAATACATATTTTAGCTTGATGTTTTAAAGTTTGACTTAATATTTTAAAAATGGTTCTAAAAATCATTGTCCTAGTTGGGACTAATTGCTATACAGTGACCCTACTAAAAGGAGATATTAATTAGCTGGCAAACAACATGTTTGAACAGAAAGTTGCATTTGATTTCAGGTAGACTCCAGAAGTCAGCACGAAGTAGGAAAAAATTTCACTAGGACCATTTTCATAAACATCTCAAAGGTTGCTTCAGTCTCCTCTTGGCTTCTTTTAATCCCTCCCTAAAATATCTCCACAGCCTATATATTCTACCTCTTAAAAGTTTTTCAAATCAATTTCCTCTCTGTTCCCATGACCATTTAAAAAATTTAAATATTTTAAATGTGGATCTCATCAGCATCTCTCTGGTACAACTACATCCCTCTATTTCTGAAACAGGTTTTACTGTGTTCCTCTCCTGCTTCTTCTTTTTAGGTCTAAGGGCTCCACAGATGGGGTTCAAGGGTTCTGTGTTCATCCATCTAATTGTATTCAGATTCTGAGTGTGTGCACAGTGAAGTGAGTATCCAATACTTTTAACTTCTATAAGAATAAAAAATTCAGGCCTATAGATGAAATTCCAAACTCCTTAACACAACTTCAAGGTTTTTCAAAATTAAATTCTCTGTCATTTCTAACTCTTTGTGACCCCATGGACTGTAGCCTGCCAGTCTCCTCTGTCCATGGAATTCTCCAGGCAAGAATACTGGAGTGGATTGCCATTTCCTTTTTTTTCAATTGCCATTTTTCTTTTTTAAATTGCTATTGCTATTATATACCTTAAACTCTAGTCTACTGATCGTGGTAGGCTGGATAATAACCACCCAAACATGTTCACATCCTAATACCCATTGTGAATATGTAACCTTGCATGGCAAAAGGATTATGCAGATGTAATTAAATTATGGATCTCGAGATGGGGAAGATTATCCTGCATCACCTAATCTCAAGGTAGTGGTAGTAGTGTCAGTCACTCAGTCATGTCCAACTCTGCAACCCCATGGACTGTAGCCCACCAGGCTCCTCTGTCTGTGGAATTCTCCAGGCCAGAATAGTGGAGTGGGTTGCCATGCCCTTCTCCAGAGGATTCCCACCCAGGGATTGAACCTGGGTCTCCCACACTGTGGGCAGATTCTTTACCACTGTGACATCTCTAATAACATGAGTCGTTATAAGAAGACAGGAGGGTCAGAGCTGGAGGAACTGTACCCAGATTTGAAGGTACTGGCTTGCAGAGAGAGGAAGAGGCCACAGTCAAGGAAGGAAGGTGGCCTCTAGAGGGACAGGAATGACCTTGATTTTAACCCAGTGAAACTGACTGCAGACCTCTGACCTTTTGAACAGTAAATAAAATTATGTTAAGTCACTAAATTGGTGGTAATTTGTCACAGCAGCAATAGGAATCGAATACACTGTTGCCCAGGAATTAAGTAAGGCTTATATTTTCCTACTTCAGAACCTCTGTTCACCAGATCCTGTATTCACCAGAATGTCCTTGTCTCCTCTTTCCACTTGGGGAAGTAACACACACACTTCAATGCCTGGCACCAGGTGTCATTAGCATCCCTGATTAAAGTTATCCCTTTGGAGGACTTATGTCTGATTTCAACCAGTAGTATAATATTTACACATGGCATTGCTCTTGTTTGCAAACCTATTTTTCTAGATTGAGAACTCCTTGAGGGATAAGGCATTATCTTATTCAATTTCCTGGTAAGTTTCATAACATAAATATTTGCACAATTAATGTATTAAATGTGTAGTGAAATCTTGGGTTGCCCCTGCAAGCACTCTGGGATCATTGAAAAGTTAAAAGAAATAGGGATTACGTGAGAGTCATCAGACAAAGAACTGAAAAGTGTGAACATAAATACAGCTTCTAAGGGATTTCAGAGAAAAAGTTCAGAGATCTGAAGGAGTAAAAAAGAGTCAAGAATAATAAATATGTGATGAAGTAAACAGGTAGTTAAAAGGTGCAAACTTCCAGTTGTGAGATAAGTCAGTCCTGGGGATGTAATACATAGCATGGCAACTTTAGCTAATAATATTGTTGTATATTTGAAAGTTTCTAGAGAGTAGATCTTAAAAGTTCTCATCACAAGAAAAAAAAAAATGCAACTATGTGAGGTGATGATGTAACTCAACTTATTGTGGCGATCATTCGACAATATACCCCTAAATCAAGTCATCAAGTTGTGTACTTTAAACTTATACAATGTTTACATCGTTTATACCTCAAGACCAGTGGAAAAATATTTTTATAAAAAATTAGAACATAAAATTATATTCTATAATTATATCTGCAAGCATATAAAATCTCTAACAGAAGAAACAAGGAGTACAGTGCTTATGGAAAATATGTTTGTGGCCTTTAATATCTGAGTTCCTCATTTTCAACCTCAATCAGGAAGAGTCCACTGAATTTTTCAAATCTTAACCATTAAGTTAAAATCCTTAAAGCAGTTACTTCTGATTTTTTAAAAATAAGAATTTAGTTACCTAAACATTTTTTATTAAAAATGTTTTAAAATATATGACCTGTGACCAGCACAGTACCTAACTCATTGTGAGACTATAATAAATAACGTGGTTTAAACAAATATTTTAAAAAATCTAGAAAAGTAAAAAAATAAATCATGAGCTAATAAGAAAATATTAACTGAATAATAATTCCCAGAACTAGAATTAAAGGTTGTTTTAACTTGTGAAGGGGTATAGGAAACCATCACTGCTGCTGCTGCTAAGTCACTTCAGTTGTGTCCGACTCAGTGACCCCATGGGCTGCAGCCCACCAGGCTCCTCCGTCCATGGGATTTTCCAGGCAAGAGTACTGGGGTAGGGTGCCATTGCCTTCTCCACAACAATCACTAATGTTTGTTTATTGCCAGAGTCTTTCATATATGCTCTCATTTAGTTACTGCAACAATTCCACAATGTAGGTAATGTTCATGTTTATCAAATGAGAGACTGAAGATCAACAAAGGTTCAGACTTACACAGCCAACAATGGACAAGCTACATTTCAAACCCAAGCTTCTCTGAGATTAGTGTTCTCACAAATGCAATAAATTACAATCAGTAAATCCCTTTTTAGAACACATATGATTTCCAGTTGTGACAAGACTAAGAGTAAAGGTGTATTATGAACATCATTGTTAATTACAAGGAATAAACAGTGAACCAATATTCCAACTGAGAAATACTAAAGCAAAAGAGATTTAAAAAAATTACTAAGCACATTTACCTGTATTATCTCATTCAATCAACATTAAAAAAAACATAGGATGCAAATATCATCATTCCCATTTTATAATGAAAAAATATTCAAAACTCAGAAATCAAATTACTCGCCCAACCACTGCTGGAAAGATGTACAAACAGAATCGAAACTCAAAATGTCACTTATTTATTTAACAATAAAGTGATTACAAGAAAACATCATTGCAAATGGTGGACTTTTTATGGCTATAATTTATAATTGTAAAGCATTAAAATGCATGAATATGCTAGACTGTTATGGACTGTTAGGAAAGATGGAAAGAGCATTAGTATAAGATTATTGTATATTCATGTGGCAGCTAACTGTTCAGTAGGAATATCTCACATTATTATAGCTCTATTTGTTTGTTTTGGCTTCCTGGGTGGCTTAGAGGTTAAAAATCTGCCAATGCAGGAGACGCCGGTTCGATCCCTGGGTTAAGAAGATCCTCTGGAGAAGGAAATGGCAACCAATATTTTTGCCTGGGAAATCCCATGGACAGAGGAGCTTGGCAGGTTAAGTCCATGGGGACACAGAAGAATGAGACACAACTTAGTGACTAAAATAACCACAACAAATAAATTAATCACTATTTACAGATATGAATTGCTATTAAATCCCTACTTTATATATAACAGTGTGTGTTCCCCTTCACTCGAATATGGTAAAATGCCTAGTGGACTTCCCAGGTGGCACTAGTGATTTAAAAAAAAAAAAAAAACCCCACCTGCCAATGCAGAAGACTTAAAGAGACGTGGGTTCAGTCCCTGGGTTGGGAAGATCCCCAGGAGGAGGAAAGGGCAACTCACTCCGGTATTTTTGCCTGGAGAATCCCATGGACAAAAGAGCCTGGCGGGCTATAGTCCACGGGGTCACAAAGAGTTGGACATAATTTAGTGACTGAGCACAAAATGCCTAGTGGTCAAGCAATTAACTGCTGTAGCCTGAGATAAATCACTGCAGATGGTGATCGCAGCCATGAAATTAAAAGATACTTGCTTCTTGAAAGAAAAGCTATGACGAACCTAGACAGCATATTAAAAAGCAGAGACATTACTTTGCCAACAAAGGTCCGTCTAGTCAAAGCTATGGTTTTTCCAGTGTCATGTGTGGATGTGAGAGTTGGACTATAATGAAAGCTGTGTGCCGAAGAATTGATGCTTTTGGAGAAGACTTGAGAGTCCCTTGGACTGCAAGGAGATCCAAGCAGTCCATCCTAAAGGAGATCAGTCCTGAATATTCACTGGAAGGACTGATGCTGAAGCTGAAACTCCAATATTTTGGCCACTTGCTGCGAAGAACTGACTTATTGGGAAAGACCCTGATGCTGAGAAAGATTGAAGGTGGGAGGAGAAGGGAATGACAGGGGATGAGATGGTTGGATGGCATCACCACCTTGATGGACATGAGTTTGAGTAAGCTCTGGGAGCTGGTGATGGACACAGAAGCCTGGCATGCTGCAGTCCATGGGGTTGCAAAGAGTTGGACATGACTGAGCAACTGAACTGAGAAAAATCAATTCCATAGTCATGTGCAAGGACTCTCAAAATATGCAAAAGGGAATCCTTCAACTCAAAAGTAAAAAGACAAAAAGTGTAAGGAAGGGAGGGAGGGAGGAAAGTTAGTTAGTTGAAGTCTCAATACTGCATGTGAAAAGTACGTCAGAAAAAACTACCTAAAAACTTGCTCTTCAGGGACTGTAGCAATAATAAATTAAAGTCATCTATTGGTTACCAAAAAAAATTCCAACAACTTCAGAACAAGGTCAGTGCAAAATAATTCCTGTGTTATGGTAACAGAGATTATTGTTAAATTTATCAGTCTGTTTCTTTTTAACATGACTGGAAACAAACTACCAATTGAAGTGAGAAATTTTTAAAAGTCCAGTCAGCATTATAATGATAGATTTAATAAATCCATAAATTTTTTCTAAAAGAAGCAATCATGTAATTGCACATCAATTCAGCACACTGTTGACAGGGGCTTTCCAAATTGTTAGCTAGTTCCACTATTACATCCCCAAAGGAAAAGAACACAATGTAGAAGATAAAGAAAAAAGGGGAAATAGAAATTTGTGAGATCTACAAGCATCATTATAAAAAGAAAAGGTAGGGGAAAATATATACATACACACACACACACATAAATTGATATATGTGAATACAAACCCATATGAAGCAAAGCAAAAAAGGAAAAATATGAAAAGCCAAGGAAAAGAGATAATTATCAACTACCACCACCTTTCAGAATTTTAGTGTCAGGGTTTAAGTTGAGAGATAAAATAAATACAAATAGGAAGGGCAGAGTTAGACTCCACCACTATTTTACAAAGGAGAAAAAGATAATAATAAAGCATATTTTAAACATATCTCCAAAAGGATGAGTCTTTGAAGACTGTCAATTGCACCATACCCATATTTTATTAGTATATGTTTACCATACCCTTCAGATAACTAAAATCAGGCTAAAAATCTGCCCCAAATGTAGTATATGCTTAGATTTATTCAATAGGGTTAAATCAAAGAAAGAAAATGTGCAACTGTTTAGATTCATGAGAATTTTCATGAATAGTAGTTTTGTGAATCACCTTATGACAACCATAGATACACAATCCACTCTTGCAAATATTTCACAATATCATTATATGTGTATGGATTAATTTGGCCTTTTGCACTGTTGCTGTTTTTTAGTTTCTTTCAAAGTCTCTTTTCTTAAGAAGTTGAGAGAGTGCAAGTATTACCTTCTAGTCAAAAGATTTAAGAACTAATAAAATCACAACTAGTATTTATACTTAGTGCAGAGTGTGATACTCTGCAAAGCAATTTCTATTTCAGTTCATGCTTACAACAAAATCAAAGTCAGTATGATTTTTTGTCTTATTTTCCATATGTGAAAGAACCTATACATAACCAGCTGGAGATTCCAGGACTGGTAGGTGGCAAACCAGAGACTGTTTCCAGAACACATAAGGTTTACCACTAAGATGTACTGCCTGTCTTATCTCTTAATTTTATTGTTTACATGCTTTGAAAACAATGTTTGAGATAACTGTAATTTAGAAAGAGTTACCATTAAAACTAAAAAGAACACAATGAATGAATAAGAGAAAGAAAAAGACCAGAAATTCAAAAGGAGCTAGCTATAGCAATTTAGCACAAACCAAAGCTCATAGATTTGTTCAAGTCAGCGCTGAAATGGACATATCTAGTTCTTGTGTTAGATAAAAGGAAGCTTAATTTCATCCAGAAGTCATAATTTTCTCTTCTGACTAGATAGCCAGAATTTATCACAAGAATCCTTAAGAGACTGCATATCATGAGAAATATTGTCCACACCAGTTGGGCTAATTATAGAGATGTTCCTCAGCAAGTTCTTTATGTCTCCCCTCTAGGAAAGCCAGGCTTCCTTGGTAGCTCAGCTAGGAAAGAATCCACCTGCAATGCAGGAGATCCAGGTTCGATTCTTGGGTCAGGAAGATCCCCTGGAGAAGGGATAGGCTACCCACTCCAGTATTCATGGGCTTCTCTGGGGACTCAGATGGTAAAGAATCCACCTGCAATTCTGGAGACCTGGGTTCGATTCCTGGGTTGGGAAGATCCCCTGGAGAAGGGCATGGCAACCCACTCCAGTATTCTTGCCTGAGGAATCCCGTGGACAGAGGAGCCTGGAGGGCTACAGTCCATGGACTCCCAGAGAGTCAGACATGACTGAGCAACTAAGAACAACCAAGAAAGCCAGTGAAAGAACAGTAAATTGTAATACTTTAAACTTAATATTGTAACTCTATTATGATTTAATGAAAAACTGAACTAAGGATCTGAAATAGATGGCGCTGCAAAAAAAAAAAAAGATATGCAATTGGTAAATAAGCCCATCAAGTGATGCTCCAATGAGCCATCAGGGAAAGGCAAAAACCACAAGTGGATACCACTTTACACCTGCTGGGATGCTGTGAATAGAAAAGACAGTAACAAGTGTTGGTGAAGATGTGGAGATACTGGGGCCTGCTGTGGTCTGACGGTCCACGTCCCTTCAAAATTCCTACACTGAAATCCTAATGCCCAATATGACAGCCTGAGGTGGCAAGACCTTTGGGGTGTGCTTAGGTTATGAGGGTGGAGCCTTCATTAATAGGTTCATAACAGAAAAGACCCACAGAGATCCCACACCCCTTCCACCAAGTGGGGACAGGACAAGAAGGCATCTGTCAACCAGGAAGTCGGTCGTAACCAGCCATCAGGCCAAATCTGCTGGCACCAAGGTTCAAGACCTGTCAGCCTCCAGAACTGTGAGAAATAACTTTCTGTTGTGTACAAGCTACCTGATCTGTGGTATTTTGTTAGAGTAGTCTGAATAAGATTGAGTCCTCACATACTATAAGATGGTGAGTTGCTTTAGAAAATAGCTCCTCAAAGGGTTATACATAAAGTTACCGCATGAACTAGCAACTCCAATCTGTGGTACACCTCAGAGGAATGAATACATATGTCCACACAAAAACTTGTACTTGGGAGGTTCACAACATCATTATTCATAATAGTCAAACAGTGGAAATAACCTAAATGCCCATCAACTGATAGACAGATGAAACATAGTGTATCCATATGACAATTATTCAGTAATAAATTGATGCAGTGGTGCATGCTACAACAGGACTAAACTTGTAAACATTTGGTTAAACGAAAAGCAGCCAGTCACAAAGGACACAAACTGTATGATTCCATTTACATGAAACACCTAGAATAGGCAAATCCATAAAGATGAGTGGTTGCCAAGGGCTGAGGAAGAGGATAGAGGGATGGAGGGAAAGGGGGTATTCTTTTTGGGTGACAAAAACTTCTAAAATTGATCAAAACTGAGTTTCACGAACACCATCACAAGGCGTTAATAACTATCATCTTCAAGCATAAGGGAATCTCATCAGGTTGAACTACAATGACTACCCAGTTGCATTAGGGATAGCTTCAAGGTTGAATGAATTAATAATTATTATTTAAACTTTTTTGAATCTTGGAGCCTTTGAGTATGTGTTGAAAGCTCTGAACAAGGTAAATATGGTGTTACCCTGAGGAATGTAATTAATTTCATAGACATTAGAGAAGGATTCTCCATGACTGCAATCAAACAAGACAAAAACAAGATTACTCTTTAATCCTGCCTGAACAGAAAATCTAACCAGGACAAGAAGGGGAAAGCTATGTTACCACAAAAATGACCAAACATCCTCCTCTCCAGGTTAGCAAGAGTGACTAGTGCTTCTTCTCCAAGGACTCTAGCCAGTTCCTCTGGCTTCTGGAGTAAAAATTAAGATGCCTAATAGCCAAATTGCCTCTGCTTTCTAACAGCACCCATCCAAGAACAGACCCTTCACTTCCTTTAAACCTTTAAAAATCACCTTACCCAAATCCTATAATAAGCCCTACCTGACTCCCTCTTTTCTGAGACTCTGTGCAGTAGTAAGCCCAACAGGGCAAAGATGTGTTTCTGACAGTATTTGGTTGATTAGAATCAACAATATCTAAAATATTTATAATGTATTAATAAACACATGTATACAATTTTATGTACATAACTTCAAATTTTTACTGAAATATGCATATACACATTACATATATAATAATTATACTGATGAAAGAGGATGGATACACACCAAAATATTAAGTGTAGTTATTTCTGAATATTGGTATGATTGTTTCCCTTTTTGTTTTTCTGTATTTTATGTTTTCCTTCAAATATTGCATATAATTTAAGAAGGTAGGAGGGGAAGGGAAAAGAAAAACTCTCCCAAAAGAATGTTTTAAGAGAGGAATCTCATTCACAGTGGTTGCCAATGTATAAGGCTTTCAATCTTTAGCCTATTACAATCACTTGTGATGCTCACTGAAAATAAGGATTCCTGAGCTTCATCCTTGGAGTGGGCGCCAGAATCTATAAGTCACACCCCAGGTGATTCTCATCCATAAGGTCTGAGAAACCTTGAAAAACTCAGCTTTGGGGACAAACTAGAACTTGAAAGATGTACAGATTAATAGAAGAAGAAGACTTTGTAGGCTAAAGAAGAATGAGGAGCCTGAAATCGTGAAGCTTCATTTGCCAGGGAAAGGGAGAGGGAGGCACCTGAGGCTCTCAATAAACCTGATTTGATCCACCTGACAGAACTGTGGGCTCCTTTAGAGACCAGCTGGACACTGGGCAAATTTGGAAACGGAAGGTGGGCAGTATGTAATTTCACTCAAATTCCCCACCCACATTGCTGACATCAATCAGCAATTCACTGGTTCTTCAATTTATATCCACACACTTTCATAACTCTTAACATTTCCACCAGCAATTTTCTCTCTTCTGACCCTATTAAATCTTTTCTACCCTCCCAGGAACTCATTCTCTTATCTGTGCCTATACTGCCAATCAGCTAAAAATCTACCGCCAGCCAACCAAGAAACATGGAAAATAAAATTAAGTTTAAAAGCCCCTTGAAAGCGAAAGTCGCTCAGTCATGTCTGACTCTTTGTGACCCCATGGCCTATACAGTGACCCCTATACAGTCCATGGAATTCTCCAGGCCAGAATACTGGAGTGGATAGCCTTTCCCTTCTCCAGGGGACCTTGCCAACCCAGGGATAGAACCCAGGTCTCCCGCATTGCTGGCAGCTTCTTTACAAGCTGAGCCACAAGGGAAGTCCTAAAAGCCTACTGAGCATCTATACAACACGAGTATAAGCCACCTTTCAATATCATAATCTTTTCTTTTTTTAAAGGAAAAGGACTTTCCAATGAGCAATCTGACCTCACACTTATGTCAAGAAATTTAAGTGGGAAAGTGTTCCCACCTTTAACTATTTAAAAGAAAACTTTTATAATAAAAATGAATAATTTAAGCTTTCATCTACAATATACAGTAAAATAACTTTACAGCTAAAAGAGACTTCATAGTACAAACTTTCATTTTATTGATGACTGCTTCTTCTCCAATGAGGACTCTAGCCTGTTCCTCTGGCTTCTGGAGTAAAAATGAAGATGCCTAATAGCCAAATTGCCTCTGCTTTCTAATAGCACCCAACCAAGAACAGACTCTTCACTTTCTTTAAACCTCTCTAAAAATCACCTTACCCAAATCCTATAATAAGTTCTACCTGACTCCCAGCTAGAGCTTGTTTTACAGCTTGTTAGCACTAAAACACACCCCCGAATTATTTTTCAGCTGAAAATTCCCCTTAATATTTTATGTCCCTTAAAATAGGTAACAGTATATTTTTTTTAAGTGACAGATTTCCCATTGGCAGTAAGATTTTCAATTAACAAAGAAATAACGACTTTATATTAAATCAGTTTAATACATATGGAATGATGTTAACATGTCTTCATCCTAAGCTTACTGGAGTAGTTAATTTCAGGTATCTTAACAAAAACTTCAAGTGCATAAGGTTAGTGATGAACTAAATGGAAACCTAAAATGCAATTCCTATAAAATCAAGAATTTATTCTAGAGATTTCCTATTCTACTGCAATACTATTATGCATAAAGAATAAATTTAGGGCTTGTAAATGGTCAGAAACATAAGCCACTTTCAGGTGATTTGGAGTAGTTTTAAGAAAACCCACATTCCATAAACCAAATGCTGTGTCTGATGAACTCAGTTGCAGACTTAGAAGTACTCTCAAGCAAGAATGCCTTTTTGGTAGGTTATTGTCAAAAGTTTCATTTTAATAAACCGAGACTTTAATTTTTCAAAAACAAAAACAAAAACCTCACAAGGATACTTTCCTCTTTTCATGTGCTTGAGTTAATACTTCAGGTGTGACAGTGTGGGCAGAACACACTTCAGAGTCAGATTAATCTCCATTCAACAACCTACATTTGATACATTCATACATTTCTTTAGGCTTTGCATCCTTGTACATAAAACAGAGGTAACATAAACTTTACTATTAGAAGTACTATTAGAAGGATTTAGGAGAGACTGCATATATGCAGAAGGAAAGAAATACTCATGGCAAAATTCCACAAGGAGTAAAGAGTCTTTTGATCAGGGTAAGGGACAACTGGAAAACAGATACAAATATAAAATTGCTCTGTGTAATAAAGGAAGAAGAATTGTAATATTTCACGAACTGTGGATTCACCAATTCCATATACCACAGAAAGTTTTTTGAAAGAGATGCGCTCCTCCAGTTTCTTGATAATGTCAAGCTTGTCCTTAATTGTCAACACCACAGGCTTTCGTTTCCCCAACATTGTATCTAATATTTTAAAAGGATTACTACAACAAGAGGACAGAAGGGAGCTTGAGACAGAAAAACGCTGGAGAGAAACGGGAAGGACGACACAGCAAGACAGAGCAAGGCTGTGACACTCAATGGAAAGAACTGGCAGTAAGAAGTTCCCTGTGGCCAGCCAGTCTCTTAATAAAACAAGGCTAACATACATTCTATTTTAAGGTCTCCCTACTCTTGTAGCTAATGTATTGATGTATCTACTACAATTAGTGACCTCTCTCCCCAACAAAAAGGAACAAGTCTGTTAGATGAAAAAAATCTTGTCTAAAGCTGTCTTGGGCAGACAACCATCTCCTACGAAGTAGTGTTCTGAGGAAAACCAGAAATGTGGGCTATGTTCCAAATTTGAACTTATACAAGGTGATGAAAAGGGAACAGTTATAAGAGATAAGACAACAGCAAACTGGAGAATTCAGCAGAAACAGAGAAGATCCAAGTGGTGTCTGGAAGGAACTGAAACCCCAGAGAGAGCAGGATAGAGGTTAAGAGGCAGAGTTCATTTTATTTAAATATTAGGGGACCAGTAGGCTGTGAGGGGGGAAAACCAGGCTCACTTCTGGCTACATGTAATGTCAGCTCCCTTTCCTTCTGAGTAATGAATGTTGTTTCATACCTCAGATACACCTGTTTTCACGCTTCTTATTAACTATCCCTGGAGAAGGAAATGGCAACCCACTCCAGCATTCTTCCCTGGAGGATCCCATGGACAGAGAAACCTGGCAGGCTAGTCTAGTCCATGGGGTTGCAAGAGTCGGACACAACTTAGAGACTAAAACACCTCTGCCACGACTATCACAGAAAAGAGGCAAACTTTTAAAAATGATACTAAACTAGCACCAAGTTTCACTTTATTCACTATACTGGACCAAGACTGACTGGTTGATGTAGGGAGGGGAAGGAAAAGCAGACATTTGTCAAAAACCACTTACAACTTCAGTATAACTAGGGGATCAAAGATTCTCCAACACGTCAGATAGGGCAAAGCTGTGATTTTGAGGAAGGAGAAAATGAGCCGTTTGGGCAAGGAAGTCAGAGAGTCAGAAGCCTTAAAATCATCTCCGCTGTAAGGCTGCTCAGGTCAGTTCCCTTTTGAAACATTCTGGCAACAAAGTAGCCTTTGCAAATAAATGACTAATTACTATGCTACCTTATGTTAACGAAAAAGGTTAGGCATTTATGTTCAGAAATTCGAGAGGCTTAACTAAAAGACTCTTGCATTTTTTTCAAATTGAACAAAAAAAGAGTAATAAAGGACAGACTACAGGCGTGCCCTCGGTAAACAGGTGCCACGCAGGACTGTGCAGCCGCTCGCTTCTCTAGGGAAGGCTCCCGGCCCTGCGGGGAAGCGAGTCCGGCAACGCCGGCAAGGCACGGTCTCTCGCAGCGGTTATAAGGGCACAGGTGCCCGCAACTGATCCATTTAAAACGCCCAAATAGAAACGTAGTGTATCTCGGATTCAAACCAACCAAGGGAGTCTTTGTTAAATTGCAATTCCCTTACTACTACCTAGAAGCAGAGAGAGTGAAGGGAGCGGCATGAAATTCACAAGGGAGCTTCCCAGAGGCTCTCGCGTCTCCCGGGCTCCGTCAGCTTCGCACAGTCTCTTCTACAGAGACTCAGACTTCACCCACGAGCAACCCAGCAGGAAGGAGACCCGATACGCAGTTTGACGGCCCTCGGCGGCGCCCCTACCTCTCCGGGGCTCGCTCGGATGGACGTTGCAGAGCTAAGCCCTACGTCCTCGCCTGACCCCTTTCCCCACGGGGAGCCAGCCTCCCTGCCTTCGGCCAGCAGCCGTGTCCCCCCGCTTATACCTTGACTCGGGATTCTTGCTCCGGTTCGTCCTGTCCTGGCGGGCGGGCTGGGGACTCCCGGGAGTCTGCGCTGCGAGACGCGGACGCCCGGGCAGCTATTTGTAAACAAGCTCCACGTGCGCTCGCCCTGCCCCATTCGCATCCCGCTCAAGGCACCCGAGGCGGCGCAGCTTTCCCGCGAGCCCTCCGAGGGTGCGATTTTTATTCCCCGTAAGAGTAGGGGGAAGCCTCGCCCACAGAGCCGGGACACTGGGAAAAGGGCTAAGACAAGGTGAGCTTGCACCGCTCCCTGCTGGCGGGCGAAGCAGTCTGCAGGTTGGAGCAACCCGGCCCTTAGCAGAACCCACGCGGCGCCCGGAGTCTCCAAGGAGGCTGGGCCCGCCTCCTCCCACCCGCTCGCCTGAGACCCCGCCCCCAGGCCGCGCGCGCTCGCCCGCGCAGGCCCCGCCCCCTCGCCGACACAACGTTCCTGCGGGGGCGCGCGCGTGCCCCCTAATCCCCCGCCTTCCGGCTCCGGCGGCGACGCTCGCTGCTTGCCGCCGCCGCGCCGACGGTGTCAGCCTCCCTCGGGAGACTCCATTTGCTCTCAGATTGGTCTGGTCGCCGCGAAGTCAGGAGAGAGCGATGCCCCCGGCCCGCGGACTGGTGTCCCCCGGGCCAAGCGCCCGCTCCCTCGCTGGCTGGCTTCGGTGGTGACATCCTGGTTGCTGGCGTCCACGGAGGAATCCGGGCTCCCTCTCCGTGAGCAAAGACGTCCCGCGTTTCTGCGGGGAAAGGCCCTCGCTAACACGGCTGCTCTCTGACCTCTTAATTTCAGGAGGTAGGCAATTCAGGTCCGGCTCCTTGACACTGTGTGTGTAATGCCCCAAAGCAGTGTTTGTTGTATTTAGCCATCACATTCATAGGAGGCGTTAATTTTCTCAACACAGTTGCAGGATAGGTGTGGGTAATGCCACAGACCCTGATATTGAACGAAAAATGTTTTTGGTATTTTCCTTTAGGTTTTCGGAGGCTTTGGAGTGCCTATACAGCCCCCGACAAGAACTGCTTCTGTTGGCCCATCGAGGATCATCTTTCACAGGATTATTGTAACATCTTCACTGAGCCTTCCACCCCATACTCTCTGCCATGAGTCCTGATTTGTGCCAATGAAGTTTTTTTTTTTTTTTTTTTAATGCTTTCTTTAATCATGTGACACTACTTCTGGTCAGCCTTTTCCCTTTTCAGTTGCCAAAGACATTAGGTAGAAGCTTGTGTTTTAAAGTACAAAGTTTCTTGCTTCTCCACTCTCACCCTTGTTTGCACTGCTCACTTCTGTTCAACTTGCCTTCTGCTTGCCTATGATTTCCATAATCGCTCTCTTGCGTAACCTGTAGCAGTCCTTGCCCGGGGAGGCAGCATTCCATACAATGCCCTGCCTGACAAGGACAGCAGTCAGGGGGTGAGTTTTCCCATTATAATTTCCTATTAAGTTTGCAAGTCCTGTCTGAAAAACTTTGTTCCCCAGCACGTTTCTCCAAATACATCCACCAGTGTCTTAGTTCCTTTAACATAGAGCCTCGCCCATAGGATGGCAAAAACAATTAAGTACACAGTAGGACTGTTTGAGAGACCTTGCTAATACAGTAGGGATTGTCATCACCATTGAGATCACAGTTCATGAAAAGATCTTAAATTTGGGAGAAGCGAGATACAGGATAGGATTAATTGGAGCTAGTCTTTGTTGTTTTAAGTTTGTAAATTTTAAAAGAGCCAAGTGAAGAGAGTCACATAGGCTTGGCCTGAAAATTGGCCAACACACTGTCCATCTAGATCCTAGTGGGGCAGGAAAGGGATCTTAAAACACCATTTTTTAAATCTCATTGTGTCCAAATCTAACTTGTTAAAGATCTTGTTGTAGTAATCCTTTTAAAATATTAGATACAATGTTGGGGAAACGAAAGCGTGTGGTGTTGACAATTAAGGACAAGCTTGACATTATTAAGAAACTGGAGGAGGGCATCTCTTTCAAAAAACTTTCTGTGGTATATGGAATTGGTGAATCCACAGTTCGTGATATTAAAAAGAACAAAGAAAGGATAATAAACTATGCCAACAGTTCAGATCCTACAAGTGGGGTATCCAAACGTAAATCTATGAAGTCGTCCACATATGAAGAACTTGACAGAGTTATGATAGAGTGGTTCAACCAACAGAAAACAGATGGAATTCCAGTGTCGGGAACGATTTGTGCAAAACAAGCCAAATTTTTTTTTGATGCTCTGGGGATGGAAGGTGATTTTAATGCATCCTCTGGCTGGCTGACTAGATTCAAGCAGCGCCATGGTATTCCAAAGGCTGCTGGTAAAGGAACAAAATTAAAAGGAGACGAAACTGCTGCCAGTGAGTTTTGTGGTAACTTTCAGGAATTCGTTGAGAGAGAGAGTCTACAACCAGAACAAATTTATGGTGCTGATCAAACTGGATTGTTCTGGAAATGCTTACCATCAAGGACATTAGCTCTTGAAACTGAGCAGAGTTCTTCTGGTTATCGATCAAGCAGAGAGAGAATCATTATTATGTGTTGTGCAAATGCCACTGGTTTACACAAACTTAATCTTTGTGTTGTGGGAAAAGCGAAAAAACCTCGTGCATTCAAAGGAGCTGACCTTTCAAACCTTCCTGTTACTTATTTCAGTCAAAAAAGTGCATGGATAGAACATTCTGTTTTCAGACAGTGGTTTGAAAAATATTTTGTGCCACAGGTACAGAAGCATTTGAAATCCAAGGGGCTTCTAGAAAAAGCAGTGCTCCTTTTGGACTTTCCTCCAGCGCATCCAAGTGAAGAATTGTTGAGTTCAGATGACGGCAGAATAATTGTGAAATATTTACCACCAAATGTCACAAGTCTCATTCAACCTATGAGCCAAGGAGTTCTAGCCACAGTAAAAAGATACTACCGAGCAGGACTTCTCCAGAAATACATGGATGAAGGAATTGACCCTAGAATGTTCTGGAAGAATTTGACAGTGTTAGATGCAATTTATGAAGTGTCAAGAGCTTGGAACATGGTAAAGTCAAGTACCATAACCAAAGCATGGAAAAAACTTTTCCCTGGCACTGAAGAGAATTCAGGCATGAACATTGATGAAGGAGCCATTTTAGCAGCTAACTTAGCAACAGTTTTACAGAACACAGAAGACTGTGAACATGTTGACCTTGAAAATATTGATCAGTGGTTTGACTCTCGGAGTAATGATTCAAGCTGTCAGGTCCTAACTGACAGTGAACGTGTGGAGGACCAGGCCAGGCCTGCCGAGACCAAGCCTTCCAGTAAGACTAGAAAAACAGAATTGAATCCAGAGAAGCATATTAGCCATAAAGCTGCACTTGAATGGACCGAAAATTTACTGGATTATCTAGAACAACAAGATGACATGCTTCTGTCTGATAAACTGGTATTGCGAAGGCTTCGAACCATAATAAGAAGAAAACAGAAGATCCAGAATAACAAAAGTCATTAATAATGCTCTTAAGAGTTTCAGTGTATTTGCATCTTTGTGACTATCTGCAGTGGAACTTAATTTCTTTTTTGAAGTGCTGTGGATTTCAAAGCCAAATGCATTTTATAAATGACTTTAAAATTAGATGCCATTTTGGATTACGTAAATTACTGCACTTGAATGTCGATTCTAGGAAGTTGACATGTACCTTGTCTGTCTACTGTTCCTAATCTGTATTGTACTAATTTAGATCATAAGGTACCTGAGGCCAGGGCGCCTGTGTCTGTTTTGTGCCTGAATGTCATTGTCTAATAGAGGACCATGCACACTATAGGCAATCAATAAATCTTTCTTAAGTTGAATTTTTATGACTTTCTCTGAACTTCAGTTTCCAAACTGAAATACATTGTGGGAGGGGGGAGTAAGTTTCCATTTCTATGATTTTTTCTACCTGCTGAAAATTGTAGAACTCAGCAAAGATTATGCTTGAAGTACATGTATTTCACTGTGAAAGCAGAGAACTTAAGGAAAATAGTTTAAAGCCTGAAATACGGCATTCTATACCGACAGTATTTGGACAATCAGCAGTTCAGATTAGCTGTCTCTGAGTGTAATGAAGGAAGAAGAAAATCAGGTTAAAACATCCTCAGGGAAAGGGCTTGTGCTTCACTTTCATTTCATGTGACAGTAGGGAGCATTCCTTCATAGTTGTGGAAAGAGTGCCATCACTCTTCCAGATAAATAGATTTCATTTTCCAAATCACTGCTGTTAGAAGAGAGTGAGGGTTAAATTGTATAATCTGTCATTTTGATCCTTTATTAGTAGAGATATGTCAGTAGTTTTTAATAAGCTATTTGATAAAACACTCTAAAGCTTCCCAGTACATCATTTGCTTTCATATAGCAAATTTTTCTGTAAGAACTAATCTGGGAATATAAGCAAACATTTCATTTGTGGGACCATCACATGAACAATGGGTTGACGTTAAATCAAACCTGAGAAACAGCCTACACTGCTGAGGGACCATGGGAAAATTACTTAACCCATCTGTAAGATAGGAATAATACCTGCCTGCAGGAGTTTTTGTGAGGAGTACATGAGTTAATAAATGGATTTTAAAGTCATAGAGACTTAGAAAAGGACCTGGCTCAGAATAAGTTCTCTGAGTGTTAGCTACGGTTATTGAGTTGCAGGAGTAGTGAGTTTCAGAAGTGTGCTCAGCAGATCCCTCATGTAGCTACATTTTAAAGGGAGGTGAGTTAAAAGAGATGCAAGTGACTAGATTCAGCTGAGATACAGTCATAATGTATTTCAGTGAAAACTGGAAGCTTAATCCAATTTAGAAGTCTTTTCCTGACCATCTACTGCTAGGCACAATGGGATATGCAGGCATATTTAAGACATCTTAGTTTGAATTATAAAAGGAAATGGGAAAGGAATTGTAATTTCTTTGCTCCAGGCCTGCTAATAAAATAACATACATAGTGGCTTTGTTCATAGAATCTGTTACTAATATTGGCCTCATTCACTGAAGTAATAAAATATCTCAACGAAAGCAGATAAAATAGCAGTTAGCAGAAGACTTAATATATCAAACTAAACTAACAAAGATCAGTAGGAAATCAGAACAAAAGAAATGTCACAGGAGACTGTTTACATTAATTAGGTTCAGCCATATATAGGGAGGTTTGTTGTGATTGATTTGAGATTTTAGAAGCTCTGACAGTCCTTCATGAGGACTGTTAGAGCTCAGAATTCTGCCTTTTGACAAAGCAGAAATTTTAAGTTTGAGAGAGGCCTTTTCAGACAACCTCTAAGAATGTATTTTCTTTCAGAGAATTCATACATTATTATTAGTACATATTTCATCTTCTCAAAAGGCCTGAGGAAATGAAACTTTATGCAGATAAGGCCTGAAGCTGTTTGGCTTCGTGGAGGCAAAGGGATTCTGAAACCTGGAAATGACATGTTTGAATACTGCTTTGCATTTTTCATACATAGAGCTTTTTTGCTAAGAAAAACTTCTCACACTTCTTTCAGTCATGACATTGAAATGGTTTAATTCTGTTTTATTATAACAATGATATAAATGGTGCATTCTAATTCCATAATTAATTGTAATTCAAAAAAGTTTTTCCTTTAGCAGGTATTGTTATATTAATTATATTCTCTAGGACAACACATTGTGTTATCTTGGTTAAGCCCCATGCTCCTAACATGTATCCTAGTTTAAGAAGCCCAGAAATTATGTGCTTTCATTTGGTTTTATGCACTGTAAAGTATCCACAAATTTATTTTTAAATAAATTTATAAATGGAAGTTGATATAAATATAAATAAATAGATATAAATATAAATAAAAGTGCTTATTTGTGCTCGCTTCGGCAGCACATATACTAAAATTGGAACGATACAGAGAAGATTAGCATGGCCCCTGCGCAAGGATGACACGCAAATTCGTGAAGCGTTCCATATTTAAAAAAAATAAAAATAAAAAAAAAATAAAAGTGCTTATTTTTTTAAAGGATTTGTAAGACTAACAGAACTCAGAGCAAATGGAAAGTGTTTGGCAACTGTGAGTATACTTTAAAAAAAATTGTGTTTGGGAATATTTACTATTTCATAATTCAATTTCAGAGAATAATATAGGAGTTGACTGGAAACCTTTGAGTGCTCGGTAAATATAATAGAGTTGGCAAGGCCCAGATCAGTGCCACAGTCAATTCAAGCAGAATTATAGGATTATAATGGCACTCTTGTTCTGGGATTCTTTTTTGTTTTCAATCTGGCTTCAGACTGAACCCTCTGGTCACTTCATTATGCATTTTCCTGGCTTAGGTAAGATCATGGACAAAGTGGCACAGCAGACATGAATCAGGGCACAGATATTTAGGTCAGAATCTCAGAGACCCTCTGCCTCCGGTGCTGTGGCCAGAGCCACACAACATCCTACAAATCAAAGCTAGGACCAACATTCCAAATTTAGCCTTCCTTCAGGAGTACTAGGTCCACTTACTAATACTTTCACAAAGTTGACCTTTTCTCATTTAAACATATGCTTTAGCTCCATCCTAAGCAAAATCATGTCTTATGTGCTAGCTGCAGTTTCTTTCTAGTTCAGATAAATATAAACTTTTTAAAAAATAACCATCTGTAACCCAAAATTATATATATATCCTTGGCGCACTTTGTGAAGAGCTTCCCTGGTGGCTCAGTGGTAAAGCCTCTTCCTGCCACTGAAGGAGACGCAGGTTCCATCCCTGATCCAGGAAGATCCCTGGAGAAGGAAATGGCAACCTACTCCAGTATTCTTGCCTGAGAAATCCCATGGACAGAGGAGCCTGGCGGATACAGTCCATGGGGTCGCAAAGAGTTAGGTATGACTTAGCGACTAAGCAACAACACTTTGTGAAACTGGCCAAGCAGAATGAGGGTGATTGTTGTTATACAGTAGCTAAGTTGGGTCCGACTCTTTGTGACCCCATGGACTTTGTAGCCCACCAGGGTCCTCTGTCCAAATACCAGCTTCTGTCTTCTCCTTAGATAACCTTGACAACTTTCCAGACCTCTCTGAACCCCAAGTTTGTTCATATGTAAAAGGGTTGCAGGCTAAATGGGCACACTCCAAGCATTCATAAACACCACTATTAGGCACCTAGGGCTGTTCATTGACAACCCCTGGTCTCTAGGCTTGGCCTGGAGAATGAGTCACAGCCCTTCTCTCATGGTGGCTCTGTGCAGACCTCCAGGAGGCCTGAGCATCCTTGTTGAGGTCTAGGGCACTGCCTTGTCACTGGGAATGTTCGCTGGGGTGCCTGCACAAGTGAGAGGGCAGTGCTGAATCCCTCAGACCCTTAAAAACACAGTGTGTGCCATCATTCACCATAAGGTCTCATCCAGCAGTCAAAACATGGGGGTGGGGGGGAGTCGCTGCTTTAGCAGTGGTCTGGGATAACAGGGCTCCCAGAGGAATGGGTTCTTCCAAGCAGCTGAAGGCAGCCCTGTAAGATGATGAGCTTGTATGCTAAAGGCAGAAATGCAAACTGCTTGTGTAAACAGGGGAAACTGGAGGAGCAGACTGGCACCCAGTCAGGAAGTACTATGAGCATAGTCCCCCACGTAATGATGAGTCCAGGGTCACTGGGCCTGGTTTGCTCAGCAGCATCCCTGGTTTATGTGGTTGTCCGGTGTGTTACAATGCCCTTTTTACTCTCAAATTTCCCAGCTTAGAAGATAAATTAGATGGTTTCTCTACCAAGACCCTGAGAAGGGGTTTTCATCTGCCCCAGGTCACACAGTCACTAGGCGGCCAAGAAGGAAGTAGAAGCTGCTTCTCTCAGCTCCGACAGTGTGGCCTAGTGGCCACGGGTAGGGGCTTCCTCCAGACTGCACCTCCGAGGGCTGGATTGCAGTCCCAATCCCACTCCATACCGGAGTCCAGCCCAGCACCTGCTTGCTTGATACAGGTGGGAGGACTCTTACTGAGATTCTGTCTCCTGGAGGACAAGGAGTGTTCCCATTTCATGTCCTGAATGTCTGCTATGTACCAGGCATGTGTGATCCTTAATACCAATTTGGGGATGTATAATAGCCCTTTCAGAGGGAGTTCCCAAAGGAAGCTGGCAGAGACCCAACCAAACAGTTATCTGAGGCAAGAACAGGGATCACAGCACTTGCAGGAAGCGGAAGTCCTCTTTACACCACCCCGCCCCCGCCCCCACCACCTGCTCGGACCTCCAGATTGCAGGAATCTATGAGGCTCTCTGCCAAGGGCTTCCTTAAAACCACCTTTAGCTGAATGTGTGTCATTCCCGAGAATGCATCCACCAGCATCATTCCCCAGGCAGCTGCCTATCACTGTAAATCAGACTCAGAGAAATCCTTCAATGTAGCTCCATGCAACTGACAGGTATAGTCATCATGAGGGCATCTTTTAAATTTTCTTCTGATCAAAAGATCAGATCTGGGGGAAGAAGTAGACCCAACCATGCCTGCCTCCCTCTGGTTACCAGGGTGGCCAACATCCTTTCTACATAGAAATCACTGGGGGTGGGGGGCACTGGAGCCCTTCCTTGTTCCTGACTCCATTCTTCCTCCTGGTCTAGGTTGCCCCAAACTTGTCTGGCTTGTGTACCCATGTCAAGAGAGTGCTTGTTTAGTATATTTAGAAAGCCAGAAACAAAAGGTGCTGTAAATGCATAACGAAATGTGTAAGGCATACTGTCTTCCACATTTTTTGGTTAACCTAAAGATGGATATGAACATACTTAGTATAGTTCCTTTACGGAATTTTAGGTGTAATTTATGAATATCACTAGAACTTAAAACATAGACCTTTGGGTTTTTTTATGTCCACAGTGACTCTGTAATGAATGGCTAATATCATTGTAGCTATTAAATCACTGGGGATATGATATATATTAGACTTACTATACAGATATTAAAGAAATCAGTGAGATTTTGGAACATTTAACTTTTTTCTTAAATTAGAAGAGAAAAAATTGCCTGTGAGACTCAGCCTCATTAATGTGTGAAGTAACTATCAAGAGTGCTTTTATTCTCAAGAGAAACCTTAATAACTAAACTTAAAACCAAATCATGTGTAATTTCTTCTAAGACCAACAGATACCAATTCTTTCCTACATTTCAGAATATGTTGATCATCTGGAACTTACTTACCAAGAGAACACAATTACTTTTGAACCTAAGAAAAGAAAGCCTAAGGAAAACAGTTCTTTTTTTCAATCCATTGAAGCAATTGATTTTTTTTAAAGTCATATAACAGAATAAAATCTTAAAGATACTATCTTTTTCTAAATGAGAAATGCACATAAACTTGCTGTGTTAATTTATTTTGACAGAGAACCCAGATTTTTTTAATTACCTTTTTGGTTTTTAAAAATGTAACTTAAAAGATGAATTCAATAGGAGTCTTGATAATCTATGTGAGCTAATCCAAACTAATATATTGTAAGCTGTTTCAACATAATAATCATAACACAAAGCTGACTCACAAAGTTTGGTTGTATTTTTTAGAATTATTGTTATTGTTGGACAACTTGTAGGGAACAGTATTTCCATTTTTTAAATTTTTGTTTCCCCAAAAATCAGATTTTGGGGGCCATTTGCTAACTTATTTTAGTGTTTAGGGGAGTTTGTGTCTCCCCTCATTGCATTAATAAGATATGTTGCCTTACCATATGAAATACCTAAATTATTTTTCTATAAAAACTAGAAAATGAAGGGTTTTCTCCTGCACTACACAAATATTCAGTACCATAAACTATACTCACCAATTAAATTGGCACAATGTGTAATAAAAATGTTTCCACCATGAGAAAAGCTACTGTATTTCACTGATTCTAAAAATGAACATTTTATCATTTTGTTCTATTTTTTAAAAATGAACATTTTAATACCTGCAAAACTGGGATACTTCTTATAATCAATCATGTCTTACAGTTGGTTGACAGCATTTGTCTTTCTTAGTGGTATGTAAAATAATTATACCTTTTAGGTTGTATGAAATATAAATTTTTTTGTAAATCTTGCCTTTTTTTTGAAAATAGAACTACAGGTAATGGTGTACATAAAAACTGCATTTAATAGATACATTTTAATAAAAGCATAATTATATGAACATACAAAAGTTAGATATTTAAAAGGTACTGTAACTTCAGAAATGTTTTTTCATGATGCTATTGATTGTTCTTGCATACACTTGTGTTTTACTAATTTAGGAGTAAAGGTAGGGTAATCCTTTCAACTATTGCATGTTTTTTAAATGCATACTACTTTAGTCCATTTATTACATTTAAGTAAATTGTAGAGCTATCAAAGTGTAGCCAAATAGTGATTTTTACTGGTCAAACTTCTAATGATTTATATGTGAATTAATCGTTAAAAGATTAAATTATATAAAATTTACTACATATTTAAAAATAAATTCTATAAAAATAAATCATTTAAAAATTAATTTATATGTGAATTAATTATGTTAAATTTCTATATTATTTAAGAATAACACATTTTGTTTGTTTACATGTTCTATCCATGTAACTTAACATAATAAGTTTTTGTTTGTTTTTCCGTAACTAATTCATACTTCCTTAGTTTTAATCTAATACTGTTTTCTATTCCTGGATCTCGTCACATTGAGTTTCCATATCTCTCTAGGCTCCTCTTGGCTGTAACAGTTTCTCAGAATGCACTTGTTTTGATGACGCTGACAGTTTGGAGGAGTAGTGATCAGGCATGTTGTATGCTGGCCCTGTACTCTGTACCTATTCCATAATTGGTTGTTCTTTGTGCATTCCTTGCCTGTTCTAACACAAAGCAGATTGTGAAAGTGCCTGATTAAAGATACATCATAGAGAAATAAAATATGGGAGAAAGAGAAAGATAAATTTTGATGAGGACTGGGAAGGCTTCTTGCCATTGAAGCAGTTAGTTGAATCTTCAGTGGGATCTGGGGAATAAGTATGAGGAATGCAGATTACTTTCTAGTAACAAACGAATGTGATTCCAACATGACATTTATTAAAGGTATGATTACAGTATTGGTATCAAGTTTGGTAGGGGCCTGGAGGGTATTTTCCCCTCCTGACACCAAAATATACAGTGTTTTCTCCAACACAACTTCTCCAACTGACACTAACTAGATGCCTTGCAGTTCTGACCCTAACTAGTGGAGCCAGACCCCACAGGCTTGAGGGCTCAGCTCCACAAGACCGCCCTCACTTATGATGTTAGTGGCAAGTATCAGGACCCCAGGTTACTCTCACCTCTGTCTGACTTGACTACAAAGCTGGGGGTTCCCACAACCCCCCAGGTTCTATTACACTTTATCATAAAGGTTACAAATGGACAGTCGGATGTAGTGACATGAAGGGTAAGGTCCAGAAGGGTCCTAAGAATAGGAGCCTTAGGAGGTGGTGGAGGGTGGGTGGGCCACCCTCCTGGTACACGGATGTGCTTCCCAGGTTGAAAGCTTCCTGAACCCTGTTGCTTAGGGGCTTTTAATGGAGGTTCAATTCTATAAGCAGGCATGGCTGGTTAAATCAATGGCCATTGATGATTAACTTTGTTTCCAGTGCCTTCCTTTACCCCGAGGTTGGAAGATGGGTCTGAAAGTCCCAAGCTTCTAATAAAAGCAACCCCCATCCTGAAGCTATCTATCTAAGGGCCCCCGAAGAGTCATCTCTTTAGAATTATTATCACCCTTGTTACTCAGGAAATTTAAAAGAATAGCGGAAAAATAGAGACTGAGAAGACACAAAAAAGTAGAGAAGCAAGTATAAATGTTTGAAGGAGTAAGACTAAAACTAGGGGACTGAAATGCAGGCCGAGATGAGCAGGTCCCCATCTTCTGAGGGAGAAGCTTGGAGAATGAGGAAGTACCCCTCAGAGCCATTGTCATCATCTTATTTGCAAGTGCTCTTAAATGATGTATGTACACATGGAAGAGCTGTGGTAAAAAGCCAGATATTCAAGAACACTACCAGTGTTGTTGGGCTATTGCTTAGCTTTCTATTTTTAGACTTTTCTGTTCCAGTTAAGCCAGTTTATTCTCCTTTAGAGTCCTATCCGACACTCTGAATCTAGCTTTGGTTCTAGAATGCCTCCTTAGGTAGCTGATTTTAACTCTCTCAGTCCTTTTTGCTGCTATTTCTGTAAATGTAACCTTACCCTCTTTTGTGGCTGACAGTTATATCTTCTTTCCTCTTACTATTCATCACTGGATAATTTGTTTCACTAGTGCTTTTTTTGTAACACCTCCAATGAAACCTAACAACTTTAAGCTCCAGGACAGCAAGGACTTTGAAAGCCTTGACAATTTTTGTATATCCAGAATACAAAATAGTCCTGGCATGAAAGTGTTCAATAAAGACTGGCTGAGAGAATGAATCAGTACCATACAGGGCACTATATTTATGATTAAGATAAAAGTTCTGTTCTCAAGCATTTCACAATAAAGGCATGGGGCAGCATCATCCACTCAAATAACTACAGTAAAGAATTATTTAATAAAAGCCAGAGAGAGAGGAGAAAAGGTCCCATAAAGTTGGGACCACAAAAGACTTACATCTTCAGTGAAAAGAAATTAGAAATAAACTTGTGGTGCAGGGGGCTTCCATTGTGGCTTAACTGGTAAAGAATCCACCTGCAATGCGGGAGGCAGGTTCAATCCCTGGATTGGGAAGATCCCCTGGAGAAGGGAAAGGCTACCCAGTATTCTGGCCTGGAGAATTTCATGGACTGTATTGTCCATGGGGTCACAAAGAGTCGGACATGACCGAGCAACTTTCACTTTTCACTTTGTGGCACAGGAGGAACAACAAGAAAGCTCTCCTGTATTGACCCTGTTACTGGGTGAGAGGAACAGAAATATCTTTCCTGAGAATCTGTAAACATGAGCCTGACTTGTATAGGTTTCCAATATGAATTTACTCTGTCTATCCCCAGACCATCCAGCTGACAATTTAATTTAGGTGGTGTGGGTTGCAGAATGTTGGTAGGAATGAACATAAATCCTCTCTGAAGGGATACAACTTTAACACCATCCTCAAAAAATTTCCACGGATAAAGTTCCAAAGAACAAGATCTCACAAGGCACTTTAAGTAAGAACCAGCAAAAACAACCAAGGGCAGCGAGACTCTACTTATGGCAATTGCTATAGAATGCAAACAGAGCAAATTTTAGCTTATACAAAGAAGGCTTTAAACTATGAGCAAGAAATAGGAAACTTAAAGATCAAGCAGATTTGAAAAGGAACTAAAGAGAACTTTGAAAACTAAAATACAGTTATCAATATAATATTTACAGATAAGTCACGCTGATCCTTAGCAGAGCAGGGTCATTGAGGGATGGAGGCAGAATCCAGTAACAATCAACTGAAGAGGTAATGACAGTAAATGTGTTATGTGGGGCTTCCACGTGGCTCAGTGGCTCTATCACCTGCCAACCAATGCAGGAGATAGAGGAGAAGAGAGTTCAATCCCTGGGTCAGGAAGAAAATGGCAACCCACTGCAGTATTCTTGCCTGAAGAATCCCGTGGACAGAAGAGCCTGGTGGGCTACCGTTCATGGGGTGGCAAACAGTTGGAAATGACTGAGCAAACATACACACACGTGATTTTCTGTGTGTGTGTGTGATATTTTACAATTTAAAAATATTAAATAGATGATAATGAGAGGAGAAAAATTAGAATGGTAAGTACAAACTAATTCTAGTATCTTTCAGTGGTGGCAGAACACTGATGGTGATGAGGAGGGGAATCTCTTCCTCCATCAGTAATATCTCATTACTCCCAGATACCAAGTCTATTTCCTTCTCTATTTCCTTTAACTAAAAGAAAATGGGAGTTGGTCAAAAGGGAGGAAGAGCGAAAAGATGAGGGAAAGGGGAAAAAGAATAGGAATGAAAACAAAGGGGACTTGAGGGGTATATGCAGGGAGGGGAGATCCAAGTGGCCACACTGAGTCAGCCCCTTGGCCCTGTGCTGGACTTCGTGACAAAGTCTCCAGTGTCTCCAAAGTTGTGGAAGACAAATGAGGAACATGTGAAGCACATTCTAAAGCAACTGCCTTGAAAATTAACATTAAGGCAATTTTTTCCACTGTAAATCATAAATTTCTCTTAAAAATGTTAATGCTAATCTAAATTTCCTTTTCAGCCTACTATGCTGGATTTGAACCTAACTGAAAGTGACAAGCTCCACTCTGCAAAACTTGAAACATCCCTACCTCTTAAAAATAAAAAGTGTAAAGTAGGACATTCAATTGTCAACATAAATTACTTTTACTTTTTTTTTGTTGTTTTAAAACACCACAGTTTGTGCCTCTCAGAGGCAGGCCTAGGGTGAGGGGAAAGAGAGGAAGCCCACTGTTAGAGTCATAGATCCATAGAAATAATTCATCTTCTTGATTTTGTAGGGCAAAGGATTAAACATTTATTCTCTCCAACTACTTTGAATGTAGTTTAAAGTCAGGTAATATTGAAACAGGGCTTCCCAGGTGGCTCAGTGGTAAAGAATCTGCCTACTAAGCAGAAGACAAAAGTTTGATCCCCGGGTCGGGAAAATCCCCTGGGAAAGGAAATGGCAACCCACTCCAGTATTCTTGCTTGGAAAATCCCATGGACAGAGGAGCCTGGCAGGCTACAATCCATGGTGTCACAAAGAGTTGGACATGACTTAACAACTAAACAACAATATTGAAAAAGCACAACAGTTTTTAGACAAATCAAACATATATGTCCATTTCAGTTCTTTACATAACAGCAAGTCAAAGCATTTTTCAAATAAAAAAACAATGTAACTATAATTAGAAGCAATATTTTTCAATTTGTATGATCATTCTCCCACTTTATTTTACAAAGTACTTCAGAATGACCATCACATTTTCTCCACATTGTTCTTCTGCCTAAAAAGTAGCCTGACTTGCGTTGTTCTATTCATTATTACTCTTCATAATGCAAGTGTCATAATTCAACCCATACTGGTTTAAAAGGAGGAATGCAATAGGTTATTAGGTACTAGATTTGAAAGTCCAGGGGGGAGCTTGGCTTTAGATGTGGCTTGATTAAGGACTCTACCCATGTTCACAGTGTCCGTCTTTGTGATCAGCATCCTGTAAGTCAGCTTCACCCCCATTTCTGTGATAGCTTCTCTCATCACAGAAAGCTATTGTTGAGCTCCAAGACCCATGCTCTCATAGCATCAGATCCACCTCCAGCAAATGTCTACTCATCCCTAATTGTCTCTGATAGCTTAATGTGTGTGCCTAAGCCTTAACTGTGGCCAGCAGAAGGGTCCCACCGCCTGGCTTAACCCAATCATGCCCACATCTCTCAAGCTTAGGGCAGGGACTGTCCCTTCTAAACAGCATTGCTAAGTGTGGGAGAGAGGTGATTTTCAAATAAAACTGGCATGATAGTTACTTGATATTTTAAGAGGAGGAATGGATACTAAAGTTTGCTCTGAAAAAAATACTGAAAAAGTAAAATTTGATATTTTCTCTACTTTTGAGATTTTCCACATTCACACCCTTCCCCTCCATGTTCAGTTATGACTTTACTCTTGCAC